>NW_026732655.1:147500-250000 GCF_028476545.2 Physella acuta | reverse complement strand
ATATTTTAATGTATGTAGACAAAGTGCTACTTTACCCATTTAAATCAGCTAAATTGACCAACGAAAATGCCGTTTTCAAGCCCATTAAGTTCTAAAGGTAAATAGTTGGTTAGACGTTTTAATCTATTCCAAAAATTGAGTAGAAATACAAGGACGAGATAAGGATAAATATATCTTGTTTGCTAGACTAAATTACCCTTTGGAACCTGGCGACCATTGGGACAGATAAAGTAGAGTTCACCTGTTTCTCAGGTATCCTTCGAAGCTTGGTGGTGGACTCAAGCACGTCCTACAGTCTAGATACGTAGATTTGAACTTAAGACGTTCAGGACAGTAGTCGTGTGCTCCAGCATCCCACCACGCCGCCCGGTAAGTTTGTCGACTACACTTAAAACATAACAGCTGGATAGACTTGAAATTAAAAAAAAAGCAATTAGGCCTACATAGATGACATTTTTTATCACATTAATAATTAGTTTATGTCAGATTAAATTAGTAAATTAGCTCAAGATATCTAATTATTGCCACATTTTGGCTTTTTTTTTGGGACCTGTCGAAATGTGGTGATCTAAGAGAACTTTTTTTTTTATAACAACAAAAAAATATGACGTAGTTCCGCTTCAACACTTTGCGATGGAAGAAAAACCGGAAATCATTGACGTCACAATCCGGAAGTGTGAGGAAGCTCCGAAATTCTAATGTCATTATCTCCCCTCTTGTTTAGCTTTTTTTGCACCTCTTAATTTAGTTTTAATATTTCAGACCGGGTTTTTTGTGCTTGATAGTTTTTATTTTTGCCAAGCTAAATTTGTACGCATATATTTAATGCAATTTATGTGTACTTGTATGTATAGTAAGCCGAAGGCTAATAGACAGTTTTTCAAGTGTCTATCTATTATGAAAACATGCCATTTTTTGGGAGGGGGGGGGGGGGTGGTGGGGGTAGGCGAATAATATGCTCGGTAAAATGTTGATTAAGGTTCGGGTAGAACTGGATGGAATCAAATACGTTCTGTGGCCAGGTACTCATCAGAGCTGAGCAGACTCCAAGACGTTCTATTGCCAGGTCCCTATTAGAGCTGAGTTTACTCAGATACGTTCTACTGCCATTAGAGCTGGGTGGATTCAGATACGTTTTACGGCCACGTACCCATATAAGCTGAGTCGACTCAAAGACGTCCAACAAACACAAACCGAAATGCAGCTCAAAACGTTTGGGTTAACCTTTGTGCACTAGCGTCCCACCACGCCGTATGATGCAATGTTCAAATAGCTTTTGTACAACACGTTCAAAACACAATTTTCCTTAAAGCTTTACCCATTTTTTTTAAATCAGTACATGTTTATCTAAAATAGAGCATAGCAATAACTGGGTTGGATGAAAATAATATATTGTTAATTAATTTAAAACATTAAACTTTTATAAATCAAACAGCAGGCTTTTATCGGATAAACCGCAATTAGCAATCCGCCCACCATCGTATTAACATTAGCAACCAACCCACAACCGTTTCAATATCTTAAAGTATGAATAAGATATGAGATTGTACGCTGTTTGAGCTATTGTTTCAAACAGAATCTGACTGAACCAAGGATACATTTACACTCTATAAATCGAAGTGTTTTGGGTGACAAGTAAAGTGTTATGTGTTATGTTTAACACCATAAAAATGTAATTTATATAAAAAGTTGCTTAAAATTTGGCGGTTTCCTAGACCCTGACTTAATGTTTGAAATTGTGTATACACAAACATAAAAAAAAAACACTTTTTTGTGTGTGTTTTTGTGTGTGTAGATCTTGACGCAAGTAGTTAATATTTCCTCAAATTTTACAACTTAAACCAATATTTGTAAAATCAAATTTATATTGGCTTTTTTTTGTCCTCTTTGGTCTCCGCTTGTGCTCACATTAAAATGGTTGTAGTATTCGGCTATTCTCTTTAAAATACCGAGTATTTTTCTCCACATTATTATACTAGCTAGTGTATTTAGTATTACATTACACCAAGATTAAATAGACTGCTACTCATTGCATCCAGATTACATAGACTGCAACTCATTACACCAAGATTACATAGCTAGCCAGTCTCTACACCAAGATGAGACACTAGTACTGCCACCCATTACACCAAGATAAGATGATCCACCCCCCCCTCTACCCCCCACCTCTCCCCCCCCCTCCAGGTTGTGGATCACCACATGGGAGCACTGTTTTAGATAACTGTCCATTTTCTGAACGAAGTTAATCCAGAAATATTTTTTCGGCTAATGGGGGATTAGGATACTAACATTAAGCAACCGCTTCGTAGTACTCACAAAGAAAAGAATAGTCTATAAATGACGTCAACAAATTTCGTCCGAATTGCTCTTGCGCCCCCACCCTACTTCTTATCCCCACCCAATTACAATTTTGCGTTTAGTCACGCAAATCGGGAATTCCCACCACCACTTAAATTAACGTTTTCATCATAACTCAAATTTCTCTTGTTTTGAATTTTAGGTGCTACAGAATAAACGCTGGGTCTTATTTCTGACCCCCCCCCTTAAAAGACAGTTTCCCCTACCCCCAAGATAGCGTGACGTCATTAACGATTCCTGCGTATAACGTGACGTGCTGATGTAGGCTTACCAAGTGTGGTATAAAAATAGAATCGGTAAAGTGTCGAATGACATGGTAAGCAGGTTATTGATTACACTGTGTTCAATGTAGACTGAAAGAAACCGAATGTTGTGACCTGGTCTATTCAAAGTCTAGGTGGAGTAGAGTTTATATGTAGGCCCATAACAAAACTGAAAAATAAAATGTTTTTCACGAACAACCTAATTATCTACACAAAAAAAGTAATTCTAATAGCCTATGTAAAAAAAAGCACTAATTTGACCTAATTTTCTAAAAAAAAATATTTCTAACGACGATTGTAAAATCCGTTGGATTAATTGAAGCTGTCAAAATCTACAGTGCTGGTTTGAGAAAACTCTTCAAGAACTCAGACCAACCCTTCATTGGACTAAACTACCCCACCCCCCATCCCTACCCTCACTTGATGACCTAGTCAGATGGAAGTGACACAAGTCACGTCCTCTCCTCAAACGCACCTCGTCATTTTTTAATGATAAAAGCATTAAAAAAAAAAACTAATTTTAGGCTAAATATAAACAAAGGGGAATTTCCCATTTTATTTGGGGAAGCTTGCAAAAAAGGTAACAATAATATTGAGAGAATAAATGGAAACTAAAACAAATTAAACATTGGGGGGGGGGGGGGGGCAGAGGGGGGGAGGCACGAGAGAGATAGAGTTAGGAGAGAATCAGAGAGAGACATCGATGGCTGCCATAGATAAGAGACAGAGAGGGTAGACTGAGAGAGTCAGGGAGAAACAGAGATGAAAGCCTGACAGAGTCTGGCAGAGATGAGAGACTCAGAACCAGGGGCGGAACTACAGTGCCGCCAGACCCCGCAATGCGGGGGAGGGCCCACGCCATTTAGGGGCCCACAGCCAACCAAAATAAAAAAAAATATATTAAAAAAAATAATTTCCTTGCTTTTTTGACTTGATGGTTGTTTTGAATAAAAAGATTACCGTAGCTTCTATAGACACCATCCCAAGCTCTTGTATATTTTTCCATTTGTTTTTAAACCACTGTGAAAGCCGAGTCTTTCTCCTACAATCAAACTTATCAAAGCTAAGCAAACGTTCAAGCCACTTCCATGGCTTATTTCCCATTTTTAAATAGTCAAATAAGAGTGCTCATAAGCTCCTTTTAATAGATTTGTACTAAACAAATTAAAAAGCAATTACTTCTCTTAATTATTATTTTTTTGTAAATTACTTACTTATAAAAGACATTGTATAAAAGGAAATGTATTTAAAATTAATAATATGAATTCGAAAAAAACATGAAAATAAACATAACACAAGACACTATAACTTACATACAAAGATTACATGGTTTATATTCTTTTGAACGATTAGAGGTTAAGAGGTCTTATAACGGAGATAAAATAAAACTGATTTTTACAAAACTCACTGCTTGTCTTCTCAAAACTCACTAATACACTTACACATATGGCATGATGTTGTAATTTGTTTTAATTGAAAAAAAAACCCACCATTTTTTTCAAAATCCGAACAGGCCAGCAATGAATATCCTATGTTCGTATTTTGTGTTTGATATATATATATATATATATATATATATATATATATATATATATATATATATATATATATATATATATATATATATATATATATATATATATATATATGGGGGGGGGGCTAAACATTTTTTTGCGGGGTGGCCCTTTTTTTCTAGTTCCGCCACTGCTCAGAACGAGAGTGTGAGGTAAAGTTCATCAGTTCTCCATAGGTATTACAGTTTAAACACAACAATTGATCCTGTCACGTACTGTAGTGATACCAAACTGAAGGCTACTGTGAAACATCAGTTGCAAATTTCTTTTTTTTTTTACAGTCTCGCATATACGAAGTATAGAGAAAGTCTTGTAATCGTGCAAAAAAAAAAAAAAAAAAAAAAAAAACCAGATTATTGCAAACCTCGACGTTTTGCACCTCCCTGAGTCGGAAAAACATAATTTTGCGATCTTGTCCGTATATGTGTGTGTATGTATTCGTGTGTGTGTGTGTCTGTCTGTCTGTAAACACGATAACTTGAGTACCGTTACAGCTAAATTGATGAAATTTCATACAAAAGTATTATATGTTTCTTCTTCGTTCTTAATTTTTAGTTATGGGAGGGATCGAGCCTTATCTGCCAGAGGGTTTGAACTCGAGTATTATATCAAAATCGTAGATCCGTGTGAACTTTTGAGCGATTTCCGATAACTTTTTCTTCTTTGAATTTTTAAAAGCCTATAACTTGAGTACTATTTCAGATAGATAAATGAAATTTCACATGTACGTAAGAGATCTAATTCTCTACCTTCCGTTGACCAGAAGTAGTAATTTACGCTATTTCCGATTTCTCAAAACACTAATTTAAATTATTAAGTACTAGCCGTCCCGGCCAGGCCCTGCACTGGCCTCTATGAGGAACCTATCTGTAAAGGACCATGATATGTATGTTTAGTAATCAGCATATATCCCGGAATTGCCCACCATAAACACAAACACAACACAAACACAACACAACACAAACACAACACAAACACAACACAAACACAACACAAACACAACACAAACACAACACAAACACAACACAAACACAACACAAACACAACACAAACACAACACAAACACAACACAAACACAACACAAACACAACACAAACACAACACAAACACAACACAAACACAACACAAACACAACACAAACACAACACAAACACAACACAAACACAACACAAACACAACACAAACACAACACAAACACAACACAAACACAACACAAACACAACACAAACACAACACAAACACAACACAAACACAACACAAACACAACACAAACACAACACAAACACAACACAAACACAACACAAACACAACACAAACACAACACAAACACAACACAAACACAAACACAACACAAACACAACACAAACACAACACCAACACAACACCAGCACAACACAAACACAAATCAAACACAACACATTTGATAGGGTAGCACATACATGGCTATTTAAAACAAAACAATAGAAGCCTACAAGTTAGGCAATTACTTCAGCACGTGGATAAAAACACACTATAACAAAGCACACAGCCACTTACTTATAAACAATAAAATTTGTACTGCCATACACATCCAAAAATCAGTTTGGTTGTCCTGTCCCCTATTTTATACATCCTTTGTTTAGAACCCCTCTTAGTTAATCTTAGACATGACATCACTATAAAAGGACTAAAACTACCAAACATGGCTGATAAAAAGATATTGTCCTACGCCAATGACACGACCTTTTTACTTGAATCTGTGAAAGCCATTAAGACAGTAATGGAAAGATTTATTGACTTTGGTAAAGCCAGTGGCGGAAAAATCACCACGGACAAATCGAAGTTTATGGGAGCAGGACATTGGGTAGAAAAAGACGACTACAATACAGACATCACAGTGGTGGGCAAACTAAAAATTTACGGAATAACCTATACAGGCGACAACAAGATGAAAGACAATTCTACCTGGTTAAAGGTGACCGAAAAAAATTTCAATCATGCCTTAAAAAATAAAAAAAATATTAACATAACGATCTTCGCCAGAGCCGCCTTAGTGAACAGATGTCATACCTAAAATAATATTCATAGCAACAAATTCTGTGATACCTAACAGATTCATAAAAACAACGAACAAGCAAGTTAGGGAATTTATCTTTAAAAACACAATTAGAAACATTAACAACAAAACTTTAATACAAAGCAAGCTAAATGGCGGCATAGGGTTACACGATATACATACGAAAATCAATGCCTTTAGGTTAAAACACTTAGACAGAATTAGGATATAGCCAAACAACCACCCATTAGCTCAATACTATATAGGCCTTAAAGTAAAGAATATTCTTAAAGTTAATACCACAACACCACATTAAGGAGGGAATGATATAGGGAACTTCTACAGAGAAATATTAAAAATATCTAAAGGAAACAGCAACATCATTCGAGAAAATTCCAAAAAAATATACGACATCCTGGTCGAGAAACAAGCAACCCCTCTATATCACAGGATTAAATGGGCCAGAGAGTACAATACAATAGATATAAGCGACAGCTTTAGATACTTACATAAGAAGCAAATAACACCCAAAGAAAGAGAGATTAGCTATAGGTTAATATTTAACACAACCCCAATCTCACGCAACACCAAGTCAAGCAAAAACATTAAAATTTTATGCCAGACCTGTGAACAAAACATACACGAAAAAAACAATTTTTTTTAGAATGCATTACAATTCAATTAGCAAAACAAACACTTAAGACCATCTTAAAAACAAAGCAAACAATCACTGCAAACAAAGCTATTACAGTTAACGAAATCAACAAGACTGGAGACGCAACATATGACGACGACAAACTGATTGCGACGGCCGTCTTTAGATCGCTAGTCTGGTAGGATTAAGTAAACGTGGTGAGGGGTGGAAGCAGGCGTTGTAACTGAAATAGCAATATAAACATAAAGTGATATTTCAACGCCAAGGGTAGACAAAGAATTAAGTATGACGGATTTAAATATACAGACAAAGCTGTCAATGAAATCTTTAAATCGAGACTCAGTCAATACACATTCAATTTCGACGGACAGCAGAAAGTATAAAACGCAAACTAAAATAATTATGTATAAATGACATTATGGGTAGATATAAAATCATGTCTTCTTTTTCCTACAGACTCACGTATAGTGTGCACATTTTAAAGCGCTATATCTAAGTCGTGTCAAAAGTGGCCTTGATCTGTTTCCTTATATTTTGCTTCAAAATAGAACGTGTCAAAATAAAGCCTCAAACAGCTGTTACAATTCCCACTGCAGTGTCACATGTCTTTTCATGACGTAGTAAGTAAAACACGGCTTGCCGCCGCCGCTTAGTTTGGCCTAAAGGGGAAAAATCTTCTTTCCAAAAAAAAAAAAAAAAAAAAAGATAACATCACCCTCAAACCATACGGTATCCAATTAGAATCTACTATGCTTCTGTTTATCGCTTTCTACCTTTTATTTATATATTGATAATATTTTCTATTAATTTCTCACGCTCTTTATATTGTAAAAAAATATTCTCAACAAAACTGTAAAAACATTTAAGACTATTACTATTATGGTAAAAAAAAAACAACATGTTTTTATTTCTTTATTTCTAATTATCTTCATTTGAATTGTTGATCTGTTATAGAAATGTTCACCATTTTGTTCATGTAATGATAATTTTTATTAATGTTTGAACTATGTCAAATACTAAGCACACACACATTTGTATATTATGATGATGTAAAAATTTCTATTTGAAAATGACGGTATTTAAATAAAAATTTTGATTTATACTTAGTATCTCCTCCTTATTTATTCAAGCTATCTCTTCTGATGTTTCTGTTAGAAATAAGTATAAAGCATTGAATGATTGATTCTGGTGTGCTTGAGTAACATTGAAAATGTTAAAGCCACATTAGTTTTGTTGTTGAAAAAAAATATTTGACTAATAATATTGCACACTATTATGCACATTTTATTTGGCGTTCACTTGGTGTGCAATTCTTTATTTCTACGAGATTTTATTCATATTTAGACTACTATTTAAATTACTATAAAGAAAAGCGTGGGTCACTTTAATATCTATTGTATACCTTTACTAATGTTTAGGAAGAGACCCACGCTTTTCTTTATAGTTATTTAAATAGTAGTCTATAATTTATTTTCTACTTTTTAGTGCATTATTACATAATTTTTTCCAGTACATTACATGTTTTATTTACAATAGTTACATGCGCGTCTATTGAACGTGATGCACAGCCATTGAAAGTGATGGCGCAGCTATTGAACGTGATGACGCGTGTGGTGTGGTTGGATAGACATGCCTACTAATTCGGTCAAAATTTTAATTAATTCCTAAAAAATTAATTAAGCATCCAATTAAGTCAAATTTAGTTTCAGACTGCATTGTCTTCATGTCTTGACCCATGTGCCAACTGTGAATCGTATCGGTCAAGTAGAAGTGTCCGAATTTTCACTCCAGCGTTTCGATCTAGACAGACTGACGACTGACGACTGACGAGAGAGGAAGCAAGTTAAATAAAAGCTTGTAAAAATCATGTTTATAGCCCAAGTTCACATCCCCTATTGTTTTATATAAGAATATTCGAGGAAGTTTAGGGGAGATCACTCTCGGCTTATTAAATCTCACAAGCTGGTTTCATTGTGTATAAACAGACATGACCTTCGGATCATTATTGGCTTCTCGAATAAATAAATACATTTTTTTGTTTTTCTACAATAATGTTTTTGTATAAACACGGACAAAAACCTAACAATAACACTCATTTCGATAACCTTCTGATGCAGCTGCAAAAAAAAAAAATAATTTTTAAATGGGTTTCTTAAATATTTATAAGAGGATTAAAATAGCTGGATAAGAAAGGTTTCCGATACAATAAAAATATATATTTTTTTTTACTCTAATGTGTGGTTTACGTGCATGTCCCTGATATGTTATATAGAACGAGACATGTTAATGATCACCCGAATTGGCATGTTCATCGAACGATGTAATCCTGTATTGATTGATTTGAGTTGCTAGGTTACCGGAAAGATGCGCAATGAAAGACTGCGCAACGAAAGACTGCGCGCAAAAAAAAAGTGCTAAGGGGCATTTTTGTTTCCTTTAATTGAGCACTTACAGAAATTAACAAAGCATGACCTCATGTACATGTTAGCATTATAAAACACTTTTCCACGAAATATGACAAAATTAAAGTGTATTAGCAGAGGCGGAACCAGAAAAAAAGGGCCACCCCGCAAAGAAATTTTTTGGGCCCCATATATATATATATATATATATATATATATATATATATATATATATATATATATATATATATATATATATATATATATATATATATATATATATATATGTGTGTGTGTGTGTGTGTGTGTGCCTTTGTATATAAACAAAATACGAAAATACCAACACAGTACTCATTACGGGATTGTTCGATTTTTTTAAAAATTAAAACTAAACTAATTTTTTTAAAGAAATTAAAACAAGTATTAAAACAAGTTACAAGAACACGTCACAATTCTGTGAGTGCTTTTTTTTTTTTTTTTTTCTTTTTTTTTTTTTTTTTTTTTTTGTTCTGTGATCACTCTGTTAGTGCTTTTTTTTTTTAATAGTGACAATCGTAAACAGCGTAAAATCGAAGATCAGTCTCACTATCCACTCTGTGTGTGTGAGTGCTATTAGTCTGAAAATCTCTGTTTTAAATATATGTTTATGTTTCCAGTATGTTGGTCGGTCAAAAGAATATGAAGCATGAAAGCTTTGTATGTGTAATGGTTTCCCGCGTTATGTTTATTTTCGTGTTTTTTTGTATTTATATTATTAGTTTTAAATACATTTCCTTTTTGTGCTTTGTCATTCTTTATTATGAATTTTTTAAAATAATAATTAAGAAATGTAATTGCTTTTTAATTTGTTTAGTGCACATCTATTAAAAGGAGCTTAAGAGCACACATACTTGACTATTTGAAAAAGGGAAATAAGTCATGGAAGTGGTTTGAACGCTTGCCTATCATTCACGCGATTTTCATAAGAATTTTTCCGACAACAGCGTGTGTTTGATTGTTGGAGAAAGAGGACCCGGGATGGTGTCCATAAAATAAAGATAATGAAACCGCAGCTACAGTATTCTTTTTACAAAACAACCATAAAGTAAAAAATTTATCAAGATTGTTTTTAACTAAAAAAAATTAATTGATTATGGTCGGCTGTGGGCCCCTAAATGGCCCGGGCCCCCCCGCATTGCGGGGTCTGGCGGTACTGTAGTTCCGCCCCTGTGTATTAGTATTATTAGTTTCTACTAGCTGACCCGCTAGGAAAGCATAAGCCGCTATTTAGTTGTTTTATTTTCTACTTTTCAGTCATTCATAATTTGTGAATTCAACACTACCAATGCTGCGACTGAAAATATTTTGCTTAAAATTAGCAGTAGCCCAGTTTTCCGTTGGCGCAATTTTCTGAGAACCGTTGTATAGAGATGGGGGCGTGTTTACGATCACCCAAATTGGGATGTTCATCGAACGATGTAATCTGTATTGATTGATTTGAGCGTCTCAGGTCTAGGTGACAAGTGGATGTTTGTGATGTTAGTTTATGACTGGTGGTAATGGTAGGGATTTGTGTGGGTGGTGGCAGGGGATTGTGTGGGTGGAGGCAGGGGATTGTGTGGATGGAGGCAGGGGATTGTGTGGGTGGAGGCAGTGGATTGTGTGGGTGGAGGCAGGGGATTGTGTGGGTGGAGACAGGGGATTGTGTGGGTAGAGGCAGAGGATTGTGTGGGTGGAGGCAGGGGATTGTGTGGGTGGAGGCAGGGGATTGTGTGGCTGGAGACAGGGGATTGTGTGGGTGGAGGCAGGGGATTGTGTGGGTGGAGACAGGGGATTGTGTGGGTTGAGGCAGGGGGTTGTGTGGGTAGACACAGGGGATTGTGTGGGTGGAGGCAGGGGATTGTGTGGGTGGAGGCACAGGATTGTGTGGGTGGAGGCAGGGGATTGTGTGGGTGGACACAGAAGATTGTGTGAGTGGAGGCAGGGGATTGTGTGAGTGGAGGCAGGGGATTGTGTGGGTGGAGGCAGGGGATTGTGTGGGTGGAGGCACAGGATTGTGTGGGTAGAGGCAGAGGATTGTGTGGGTGGAGGCAGGGGATTGTGTGGGTGGAGGCAGGGGATTGTGTGGGTGGAGGCTGGGGATTGTGTGGGTGGAGGCAGGGGATTGTGTGGGTGGAGGCAGGGGATTGTGTGGTTGGAGGCAGGGGATTGTGTGGGTGGAGGCAGGGGATTGTGTGGGTGGAGGCAGGGGATTGTGTGGGTGGAGGCAGGGAATTGTGTGGGTGGAGACAGGGGATTGTGTGGGTGGAGACAGGGGATTGTGTGGGTGGAGACAGGGGATTGTGTGGGTGGAGGCAGGGGATTGTGTTTGTGGAGGCAGGGGATTGTGTGGGTGGAGACAGGGGGTGTGTGGGTGGATGCAGGGGATTGTGTGGGTGGAGACAGGGGGTGTGTGGGTGGATGCAGGGGATTGTGTGGGTGGAGGCAGGGGATTGTGTGGGTGGAGACAGAAGGTGTGTGGGTGAATGCAGGGGATTGTGTGGGTGGAGACAGGGGGTTGTGTGGGTAGACACAGGGGATTGTGTGGGTGGAGGCAGGGGATTGTGTGGGTGGAGGCAGGTGATTGTGTGGGTAGAGGCAGAGGATTGTGTGGGTAGACACGGGGGATTGTGTGGGTGGAGGCAGAGGATTGTGTGGGTGGAGGCAGGGGATTGTGTGGGTGGAGACAGGGGATTGTGTGGGTGGAGGCAGGGAATTGTGTGGGTGGAGACAGGGGATTGTGTGGGTGGAGACAGGGGATTGTGTGGGTGGAGACAGGGGATTGTGTGGGTGGAGGCAGGGGATTGTGTTTGTGGAGGCAGGGGATTGTGTGGGTGGAGACAGGGGGTGTGTGGGTGGATGCAGGGGATTGTGTGGGTGGAGACAGGGGGTGTGTGGGTGGATGCAGGGGATTGTGTGGGTGGAGGCAGGGGATTGTGTGGGTGGAGACAGGGGGTGTGTGGGTGGATGCAGGGGATTGTGTGGGTGGAGACAGGGGGTGTGTGGGTGGATGCAGGGGATTGTGTGGGTGGAGGCAGGGGATTGTGAGGGTGGAGGCTTGGGATTGTGTTGGTGGAGGCTGGGGATTGTGTGGGTGGAGACAGGGGATTGTGTGGGTGGAGGCTGGGGATTGTGTTGGTGGAGGCTGGGGATCGTGTGGGTGGAGGCAGGGGATTGTGTGGGTAGATACAGGGATTTGTGTGGTCATAGACAGGGGATTGTATGGGCATATAGAGGGGATTGTGTGGGTAGATACAGAGGATTGTGTGGGTGGAGGAAATTTTCCTCGCGTTTAGTAACATGTAACATCACCTTATTCTGATGGTGTCAGCACACTCTGACGGTGTCACCTATCTCTGATAGTGTCACCCCGTCTGTTGGTATCACCTATCACCGATGGTGTCACCCTTCTGATACTGTCACCCCTTTCTGACTGTGTCACTCTAAGCATGACGTCACGCACCTTAGATGGCGTCACTGGGTACAGCTTCAACCCTTCCCCCTCTCCCGGCCTTTCCCTATTATAGGCTAACGTACATACACTAACCATCTAAGCAACTCTGTAGCTTCTAATGACCCCCTCAGGCCAAAACTGACCATTCCAAAACTGACCGCCAGTAAAAAATAATATCTTACCCACATCTAACTGACCAGCACAACCCAACACCTTCGCATCCTGTAGAACTAGCCTTACATAACGAGACTAAAAAAAAATCTAGGCCAGATTTATATAGGACCGTATGGGCAACTGACCAATGACGTCACGCAGTGGAAGTGGGTGTTGTTATAGCGAAAGTTGAGCAACGTACCGGAAGGAAACCAAGCCTGCGTGACGTCACAAACACTATAATGGGAAGCTTTCTTAATTACAGTAATTACTCTCGGGGCCACGTTCATGTGAAGCTCCCTAGAAAACGTATTTGCTGAACTTAAATTACCACTCGGTTTAAACTTATAGCCTTTAAATTCTTTGGAAGTTTCGAGCCAAACAATTAAAGCTACAAAAAAAAGAAGAAAAAAAAAACTATTATATTTAAAGACGTAGACGGTAAAGAGCAATTAGTTAAATTAGTAACATTAAGTATCGGGGAAAATCACAGGCTGTTTTTTTCTTGTTTCTTTTTTTTTACCGCATACCTTGTTTAATTTTTTTTATATTTACTTTTTGTGTTGTTGTTCTTTTCCCGGGACTAATTGTGATTATTTTTTCTTTTTGTGTCTTTACTGTGAACACTCGATTTTATTTTATTAAAACAAAATTTCCTTTTTACTTTCTCGTATATACGAAGTATAGAGAAAGTCTTGTAATCGTGCAAAATAAAATCGAGATTTTTGCAAACCTCGATGTTTTAGGGCTCCCCGATTCGGAAAAACATAGTTTTGCAATCTTGTCCGTATGTCTGCGTGTATGTGTGTCTGTCTGTCTGTGTGTAAACACGATAACTTGAGTACCGTTACAGCTAGGTTGATACAATTTCATATATAATTTCATATATAAGTATAATATCAAAATCGTAGATCCGTATCAACTTTTGAGCGATTTCCAATAACGGAAAGTGGTACTTTTTCTACTTTGAATTTTTCAAAAGCCTATAATTTGAGTACTATTTCACATAGATATATGAAATTTCACATGTAAGTAAAAGATCTAATTCCCTACCTTCTGTCGAATTTTGAGTAATTTCCGTTGACCGGAAGTAGTAATTTACGCTTTTTCTGATTTCTCAAAAAACTAATGTAAATTTATAAAGTACTAATAATATTGCGCACTATTATGCACATTTTAGTTGGCATTCACTTGGTGTGCAATTCTTTTTTCTAAGAGATTTTATTCTATTTTTTAAAAGTTTAAGTATTTAAAATGGATAAAAAATCATTTCTATATCCCGAGTTTCCCTCCACTGTAGTTTTATATAAGAATATTCGAGAAAGTTTAGGGGAGATCATTCCCGGTTTATTATTTAAAGAAAAAAAATACAAATTTTATAACCCAAATTCACATTGAAATGTTCAACCCCATTACTGTTATATAAAAATATTCGTGAAAGTTTAAGGAAGATCACTCTCACTTTATTATATTATTCTTTATAGTGTTTATTTTGATATTTATCCTACTTACTATATCCTCATAGCTCATTGTTTGATCTACAGATTATCAAAGTGATCGTCTCTATTTTTTAGACTAACATTTTTAAAAACTTTCTTTGATCCTATTGTATTCGTAATGTTTAACATCTGGCAAAATAAAACAAAATAAATGGATACAAACACTGGTTAATGACTGGTTTAGAGACCAGGGTCAAAGGTTGATAACCTAAAGGCAAGTTAATTTAAAGACGTGTTTAAAGTCGGGGGTAATATTTCACCGGGGTTGGTGACCTAAACGCACTCGAATTGGAACCAGACTAACAAATTTAGCGGGGATGTGACGGCGAAAAGACACGCGCCGGCGTCAAAGAACAAATAATAGTTGGTGAAAAAAAATTCAAAGACGTTATAAAAAAAACAGTGAAGATTTTTGTTTCCCAACACTGCTGAGGAACGATTTTTAAAAATGTTTTTATGTAAGAAGTTCGTATTGAAAAAAAGGACTAGTCGATTTTCCGATCATGGCGGAGCCGCCGTAAAAAAGACTTCCGATAATAGGATCAAATTAGACGTGTCGTGACGGAAAATACGCTGGGACGGCCTTGACCTTGCGTTCTGGTGTTTAGGTTCAGGTTCGATGTTGTCTCGACGGTTGTATTATTAATAGTGGCGTAGGTAACGTAAAGCTAGCGTAAGCAATGCATAGGGGCCCAAGGCAAATAGGGGCCCTTTTTCATGTCTGAAAAAAATAAAAATTTTATACTGAAAGTTTGAGGTGGGGTGCAAATTGAAAGTCTGAGGGGGGTGGGGGGGGTTGCAAGTCGAAAGTCTGAGGGGGTGGGGTGCAAATCGAAAGTCTGAAGGCGGGGGTGGGGGTGCAAATCGAAAGTCTGTCCCAGTTCGCCGGGAAGGGTCGATACGCCTCTGAGGGGCCCACTAACACTTTTTGCATAGGGGCCCAAAAATCCTAGCTACGCCACTGATTACTGCGTGGTCCTCAATCTATATATATAATTCTTTACTTGGAGACCATAGAAAACACCGAGATGTAAGCGCGCTCCTTACCACCCCCACCCCTACATGGTCTGGTGAGCTCTGGTTCACGCTAAATGTTTACAATCGTTGAGCCGGGTTTAGGGTTGGGGGGAAAGGAGGATGTGGGGGGAGGGGGAGGGTATCGTTCTTAACGATCTACTGATAGTGTTTTAAAGCAAATATTTTCAGCGGCAGCATAGGTACTGTCGAATTCACAAATTATGAATTACTGAAAATTAGAAAATAAAACAACTAGATAGCGGCGTATGATACGCCGCGGGTCGGATCGTTAGTAATAAAACAGATAGTGTTAGCTATCTCACAAACGTTTGTACGCCCGTTCAAATTATCCTTTAGTAGGTCAAGGTCACAGATACAGGTGAAGATGTTTTGCAACCACCTCATTTACTTACGGGTACGTAAGCTTCACGTTTAAAATTCCGAATCGCCGGAATTATTGTAATCGTGTAAAATTTTGAAATCGAGATGTTGACAATTCTCACTGATTTCGTTGGGTTTTTATAATTTTTTGAGCTATTTTTTTTTTAAATCGTACGTCGTAGGCCTAATTTACTCGGCACCCATTTTCTTAGAAATCTTTAGACATTTTATATTTTTAATACTATTCCCGTAGAGCAGCATATTCTAAAGTACGTTTTGCCTCTATATATTTTATATACAAGCGAGTGGTTTTATCCCACACTAACCAAACAACTCCACCAGAAGTGACATCCCACCCTAAAGTTATACATAAATATAAGAAAAATTTAAAAAAACCCGCTTTACTTAGTATATTGATATGAGCATACATTGATTTCAAGTCGTTTTTTATTGATCTGTGTGCATAAATTATAGTTAAGTATTATTACAGTTTACCCATATTCTGTCTAAGATTAACTACAGTAATTATTATCAAAACAGTACTATATAACTGTTGATACGTGTCTGTATTTAAGTACACTTGTCTTGCTCTCCAGCAGAGTTTCTTCCAGGCATCTCTTCGGGGGGGGGGGGAGGGGCTAACCCCACGCCCCGAAAAATTTTTACGCCCCCCCCCCCGAACGGAATGAAATTTATATAATTTATATAGACAATATATACTTTTAACAGTGTCCGCCCCCCCCCCCCCGAAGAAAGTTTACCGCCCCCCCCCCCCCCGAAAATTTCAAGTGCCCCCCCCCCCCCGGAGAAAAAAGTCTGGAAGAAACACTGCTCTCCAGTAAGCCAGTTAAGTAAAGTAAGTCAAGTAACTATGTTATGCCAGGTAAGTCTAAGTTTTCATGTTATGTTCATAATATCACCTCACAAGTACCCCTCCGTACAAATTGAGATTTCCTAGTACTAGCTCGTTGACCCGGAGTTTGAACGGGTCACAATTATTCCACATGGTCCACAGCTGGTACCACCACTTTTTAGCACCACTTAAATAAAGATTCCAGAACTGCTAGAGCAAAAAAAAAAAAAAACAGGTTCTATTTCTCGAGGAAAACAACTATAATTTAGTTTCTGTTTTTAACCACGACCTTGCACCCACCCCCTCCTGTTTTTAGAAAAATTCCAAGGACGAAACAAAATCTTGTTACACCGTCTAAATTAGCTAGCTTAGTGTACGTACAGTTTTTAAAAACACGTGGCCTATGAGGATGCAAATGCCTTGATGGCAAGCCATCATTAGAGACAGCTTATTCCAACATATTTATCTGGCTTTGTGCAGCTCCATGTGGTTTTGGTTGAGCTAATGGCATATATTTTATTCATCATGTGTAAAACAGACCGAAAACGTACTAAAACGTGGGAGGGAGGGGAGGGGGGATTTATTTTGTCACAAGGAAATGCAAATCAATGCTGGTGCAATTTTAGGAGGAAGGTGTAGGAAGAAAGCGGGGGGGGGGGGGAGAGTTGAGAATAGAAAACACACCCAGTTGTAAAAAATAAACGTATTACCTAACGGCTCCGTGTAACATAATTGAATACCTTGTGCTAGAAACAGATTCTGGTCGTGTGGATCCCCACCCCACTCACCCTACCCCAATCCCTCCCCTCCTTCCCCCCCCCCCCCCCAAGCTTAGAATTATATTTCTGTGTTGGCCAAATCTAAATGTCAACTATTTTTAGCCGTGAAAGGAAATACGCATTTGAACCGGTTGATGAAATTAGTCCGCCGTGTTTGCGAGAGTGAGCGGGAACGAAATAGAATTCACGCGGAAGAAATGAGGACCAACAGTTTATTTTTGTCGAGAATTTGTTACGGGCAAACAATCGAATTTTTACGGGCAGCCAATGTATTTTTAGTATACATTTTTGCTTCCCCTCCCCCCTCCCTACAAAACAATCTCCTTTCCACTAACTACGACGAGGTTGTGTCTTGAACTAACCTTATATTACGTTAATCTATCAATCACTAGTCTCCTTCAACATTAAGCACTTTCAAACAAGAACATTTATTGTCATTTATCTTCTTCTTCGTTCTTACTTTTTAGTGTTTGAAGAGATCGAGCCTTATCTGCCAGAACTCGAGGCTTTTTTTTTAATGTATCCACCATGAGCTTTTGCCGACTCGACAACTCTTCCATCACAATTAAGGATACGTGTCAACTGGTTATGCGCCATTGAGGCCATTGACTCCGATTTCAGCCTGCTTTTCGTTTTGGATTTGCTTCCGTAGCCTTTGTCCAACTAAGAACAAACTACAAGGCAGCAGTTGTTTGATTTTGGAGTTGTCTCTCCTAGAAGAGTCGCTGTCCCCAGCTAACGAGTCTCATCTACCCGAGGGTTCGAACTCGAGACTTTTCGGTTTAGCAACCATGAGCTTAACCATGACTTGACCAAGCCGACCCCTTGTCATTTATCAAGATACTTGATCATTTGATTGAGTTATATAACACAGCAATATAGATTTACAACTAAGATTGTTATAGCACAACAATATCCATAGACAAGAAACATTGTTATAGCACCACAATACACATTGACAACAAAGATTGTATAATACAAAGATATAGATTGAAAACAAAGATTATTTTTAAAAAAAGAAAATAGACTGATAAAAAATATTTTTTCAAGTAAATTATAGTCTGTTAACTGACGTACGCAGGTTTAATTAAAAGATTCATTTATTTTTCTAGAAGTTTAAAAACGCTGCCTGGGTTTACCAAAATCTCAATACCATCTGTTCTGCCCTCCAGGCACACTGCCGACATTAACCCCCCCCCCCCCCCCCCCCCCCCCCAAAAAAAAACCCAAAAAAAAACGACAAATTGTCTATGATGAGTTTTTAGCGAAATTCAGTTTGGAAAAAAAAATATGTTTAAGCATCTGAATTTCATAAAATTTCCAACTAGTCCTTGTATAGCTGGGAGCAATTTGAATTACGATCAAATTTCAGAGTACTTTAGATGAGTAGGTATTGTTTACATACATAATAGCTGCCTGAAATATAGTGATTTTAAAAAAAAAATTCGTTTAAATTTTTTCTTTTTATTTATGGAAAAGTGCGTCTTTCTCGTGTTTTCGTGCAATTTAGAAGTATGTAGAAATGTAAACACACATCTAAACTGAAACATAATTGAAAATATTCCTACTAAAACCTCCAAGCTACAATATGAAGACGTGAAGAAATATAGTGTTTACTGTTACAAGTAGTATGGGTATAACTTAAATAAATATAAAAGCTTCGCCTACAATATGAAATGAAAAAAAATGTTTTATTAAATATAAGATCGGTTACCTTATCGTGAAAATTTTTTTTTTCATAAAAAACGTTTTAATAACAATCTTTTATATACTAATGAACTAAAAAGTAGAAAATAAATTATAGACTACTATTCAAATAACTATTTTAAAAAAAGCGTGGATCTCTTCCTAACCATTAGTAAAGGTATCCAATAGATGCTAAAGTGACCGACGTTTTTTTTATAGTTATTTAAATAGTAGTCTATAATTTTTTTCTACTTTTTAGTGCATTAGTACATAAAAGCTTGTAATTAAAACGTTTTTTATGAATTTTTTTAGTACTTTACATGTTTTTATTTACAATAGTTTCATGACTAAAAACCATTGCGCCTATTGAACGTGATGAAGCGCTATTGAACGTGATGACGCGTGTGGTGTGGTTGGATAGAAATGCCTACTAATTTGGTCAAAATTTTAATTAAATGATAAAAAATTAATTAGGCATCCAATTAAGTCAAATATAATTTCAGATTGCATTGTCTTCATGTCCTGACCCACGTGCCAACTGTGAATCGTATCGGTCAAGTAGAAGTGTCCGAATTTTCACTCCAGCGTTTCGATCTAGACAGACTGACGACTGACGACAGAGGAAACAAGTTCAATAAAAGCTTGTAAAAAGTGCAAATTTTCGTTTTAGGCGAGAATTTTGAAAACTTTATTTGTCTAGTTAACTGAAGTTTTATAAATCTCTTTCTTGCTATTAAAAATTTAATTTTATAAGTCACTTCGTAGTGCATTGCCATATATAATGATATAATGATATAATAAAAAAAACTGACACATCTTTCAAGGTAAAAACTAATGTTTATTTTAGGTTTCAAATAATGTTAGCTTAGATTAAATTTCATTAACTTTATTTCTTCCTACCACCCCCCCCCCCCTCCAACCAAACACCACCATATTTAGACCAGTTCAGAGACAATGATTACATTCAGTGGCAGCAACTCTTGAGGTGACGTCCCTTGGTTGGTTGGACTAGCCCTGTGTAACAGAACACCAGACCGTCAGAGAATCATTGTGCCAGTGTGATTAGCTTCATTGTCAGGCTGGACGTTGAGATGGGCACGAAAGTGTGTCAGTCTCAGAGCTAGAGCTAAATCTAGAGTCAGTCTCAGAGCTAGAGCTAAATCTAGAGTCAGTCTGAGAGCTAGAGCTAAGTCTAGTGTCATTCTCAGAAATAGAGCTAAATCTAGAGTCAGTCTCAGAGCTAGAGCTAAATCTAGAGTCAGTCTCAGAGCTAAATCTAAAGTCAGCCTCAGAGCTAAATCTAGAGTCAGTCTCAGAACTGTCTAAAGTCAGTCTCGGAGCTAGAGCTAAATCTAGAGTCAGTCTCAGCGCTAGAGCTAAATCTAGAGTCAGTCTGAGAGCTAGAGCTAAGTCTAGTGTCATTCTCAGAAATAGAGCTAAATCTAGAGTCAGTCTCAGAGCTAGAGCTAAATCTAGAGTCAGTCTCAGAGCTAAATCTAAAGTCAGTCTCAGAGCTAAATCTAGAGTCAGTCTCAGAACTGTCTAAAGTCAGTCTCGGAGCTAGAGCTAAATCTAGAGTCAGTCTCAGCGCTAAATCTAGAGTCAGTCTCAGCGCTAGAGATAAATCTAGAGTTAGAGAATTAAAGCTAAATCTAGTGCCACTCTCAGAGATAGAGCTAAGTACTTAGTGCAAGTTACGGAACTAGAGCTAAATCTAATTTCAGTCTCAGAGATAGAGCTGTCTTAAAGAGTCAGTTTTAGAACCAGACGTCTAAATTAGTTACTCTCAAAACTAGACCAATATCTGAAGTGCAACCTTGCAATTACATAGTTCTTTGACAGTCTTTAGAGCAATGTCTTAAAGTATCAGCCATAGAAGTGTGTCTTAGCGCTAGAGTAAGGTCTTAATTAACAACCTTATCATACTCTGATGACTTAGACTATGTATAGGTAGGACAATTTAATAATTAATTTAAATTCGTTTAAATTAAGCACAGGTAAGTTAAAGTACAAACTTTTCCCCAAATAATTATTATCATTAGTAAAATAATCATAATAACTAGGTTCTTATTGAACACTGTCTTCTTACCTAAAATTCTACTTTAATTGGACGAATAAGAGTACGATTTTTGTCACTGATCATTCATGGTATTAGCGAGACAAGCTCTGGTTTATTTTACGGAATGAAGATTTTGTAAGCGTACTTTTGAGATTTAGAAGTCTAGTTGATAATCCCTTCAGGCGGGATGGATATAACTATTTGACATAATGACATTTGAAACGTGGGCTTTATTTAGTATGACTACAATAATTGGTACGGTTTTTAATTGATTATCTATTCTACAAAATGCATATTAAATACAGCTGAAAGGTTAGTGTTAAGTTAGAAATATAGCTATGGCTATGGCTATGGCTATGGCTATGGCTATGGCTATGGCTATGGCTATGGCTATGGCTATGGCTATGGCTATGGCTATGGCTATGGCTATGGCTATGGCTATGGCTATGGCTATGGCTATGGCTATGGCTATGGCTATGGCTATGGCTATGGCTATGGCTATGGCTATGGCTGTGGCTGTGGCTGTGGCTGTGGCTGTGGCTGTGGCTGTGGCTGTGGCTGTGGCTGTGGCTGTGGCTGTGGCTGTGGCTGTGGCTGTGGCTGTGGCTGTGGCTGTGGCTGTGGCTGTGGCTGTGGCTGTGGCTGTGGCTGTGGCTGTGGCTGTGGCTGTGGCTGTGGCTGTGGCTGTGGCTGTGGCTGTGGCTGTGGCTGTGGCTGTGGCTGTGGCTGTGGCTGTGGCTGTGGCTGTGGCTGTGGCTGTGGCTGTGGCTGTGGCTGTGGCTGTGGCTGTGGCTGTGGCTGTGGCTGTGGCTGTGGCTATGGCTGTGGCTGTGGCTGTGGCTGTGGCTATGGCTGTGGCTGTGGCTATGGCTATGGCTATGGCTATGGCTGTGGCTGTGGCTGTGGCTGTGGCTGTGGCTGTGGCTGTGGCTGTGGCTGTGGCTGTGGCTGTGGCTGTGGCTGTGGCTGTGGCTGTGGCTGTGACTATGGCTGTGGCTGTGGCTATGGCTATGGCTATGGCTATGGCTATGGCTATGGCTATGGCTATGGCTATGGCTATGGCTATGGCTATGGCTATGGCTATGGCTATGGCTATGGCTATGGCTACGGCTACGGCTACGGCTACGGCTACGGCTACGGCTACGGCTATGGCTATGGCTATGGCTATGGCTATGGCTATGGCTATGGCTATGGCTATGGCTATGGCTATGGCTATGGCTATGGCTATGGCTATGGCTATGGCTATGGCTATGGCAATGGCTATGGCTATGGCTATGGCTATGGCTATGGCTATGGCTATGGCTATGGCTATGGCTATGGCTATGGCTATGGCTATGGCTATGGCTATGGCTATGGCTATGGCTATGGCTATGGCTATGGCTATGGCTATGGCTATGGCTATGGCTATGGCTATGGCTATGGCTATGGCTATGGCTATGGCTATGGCTCTGGCTCTGGCTATGGCTCTGGCTATGGCTATGGCTATGGCTATGGCTATGGCTATGGCTATGGCTATGGCTATGGCTATGGCTATGGCTATGGCTATGGCTATGGCTATGGCTATGGCTATGGCTATGGCTATGGCTATGGCTATGGCTATGGCTATGGCTATGGCTATGGCTATGGCTATGGCTATGGCTATGGCTATGGCTATGGCTATGGCTATGGCTATGGCTATGGCTATGGCTATGGCTATGGCTATGGCTATGGCTATGGCTATGGCTATGGCTATGGCTATGGCTATGGCTATGGCTATGGCTATGGCTATGGCTATGGCTAAGGCTAAGGCTAAGGCTAACGCTAAGGCTATGGTTACGGTATGGCTAGGGCTAAGGCTACAGCTACGGCTACTGCTACTGGTACGCCTGCAGCTACGGCTACGGCTACGGCTACTGGTACGGCTACGGCTACGGCTACGGCTACGGCTACTGGTACGACTACAGCTACGGCAGTTACCAACGGCTATGGCATGTCTAACTAGATCACGTGTCAATACCTGCCTATTTCTGTTACTGTTCAGTTGAAATAGTAGACGATGGTTTTTAAAGCCCATCGATCTTATTATGGACGAATATCGTTCTAATCTACACACTGTCGACTACGATTCCATGTTTGTTTCTATTCCTACTTTTAATTTAACTTAAATATGACTCTTTTTTTACAATTGAGTTTTTATTCTATTCTACAAAATTGACATACACTTTACAAAAAAATGTTCTAATATTTATACCAGCCTACATAGATAGGACTACTTACAATCTATTTATAGCCACCGGAAGTGACCCAGTCGGCCATATTGATAGGGGATTATGCCTGTAGTTCTAGAGTATCTCTTCACTTACGCGGACCTCTGCTAATTTGATAGAACTGTCAAGACGCTAGGAATTGGCGCGTTTGTTTGTACGTCTGATTATTTTAGTATCGAATGAAATATGGAGATGAGATTCAGGTTGCATTTTTGGGTTTTCTACAAGATTTAAAAATAGATAAATATAAAAGTTATAACGAATAATTTTATGAAAAAAAAAACACATTTTAATTTGAGTGGTAAGCTAGTTCATTTATTTCGATTTTATTTTACATAGAATCAGTGTTTCTTCCTGACTTTTTAATAACGAAAGTAGAAAATAAATTATAGACTACTATTTAAATAACTATAAAGAAAAGCGTGGGTGTCTTCCTGAACATTAGTAAAGGCATCCATTAGATACTAAAGTGACCCACTGTTATTTAAATAGTAGTCTATAATTTATTTTCTACTTTTTAGTACATTATTACATAAAAGCTTGTTATTAAAACGCTTTTTATGATTTTTTTTTAATTTGAAATTGGATAACCGAATAGTCTCCTTTGCGCAAATGTAAAGGTTATTTCCCTTTATTTAAAAAAATGGTTTATTTAGATCTATAAAAAATTGCACTAGAGCCAAGGATTTTTTTTTCTTCATTGGTGCATGCTCAACACACGAAACTGATAGTCTAGCCGCCATTGACGCTCTCGGATCAAAGGAAGTGACGTCACAGGGGCTCGAGTGCTGAAGACATGTTGAAATAAGCCAATCAATTTTTCTTAAACCGGTCACATGGCCAGGGAACGTGACGTTAATTTAGAGAGCTGGACTTTTAAAAAGAAAATGCTCCGGAGTTAAACAAAAATTGGCTAAGACCAAGTCAAGCCTCCACGGAAAATAAATATGAAAACGGCACACGGAATTAAAATGTATTTTTAGTTCCCTTTTAAGTTTCGTTCAGTAAGGATAATTACGATCAGGAAAAAAAAACTGAAAGATTTTTTTTTTAAAATACCGTTTCACAGTCTGTAAAAAATATAAAAGCTATGCTATACTAATTAAAATATTCTATTTCTAGATTCTGTAGTTTGAAAATGTTCTGTTTTAAACTATTTTTAAGCCTGCTTACAATCACTGAAGCTTAACGTAAAAGTTATTTTAGTATATTTTGTGTTCGATAGGTATAATTAATAAATAGACTGTGCCAGCAATATCACATTCAAAGAGCTAATACTTAAATCCACGATCCGTTTTTTTTCACTACTTATGAGGCGTCAAATTGGTAGGGTTGGTACATGTTATGGTTGCTAAACCGGAGAGTCCCGAGTTGAACCACAGAGAAATCAACTCATCGAGGAAAGAAAATTCCAAAACCAAACAATTTCTGCCTTGTAGTTTGTTTTTGGGTTGATAAAAACTATGGAAGAAAACCCAGAGCGAAAAGCAGGCTGAAATCTCAAATGACACGTGATAACTAATTGTGTTGGTGAACATCTCTTCTGATGTTTCAATTAAGAACGAAGAAGAAAAATATCAGTTAAGAATAGCTTGATTTAATTAAAACTTTTAAACAAAATGCCGTGACAAAAGTCGACTAATATAACAACTTTACTCTCAAAAAAAAAAAACTGTAACAAAAACTAAAGATAAGATAAAAATATAAATGCTTTCATCAATTTTATTTAAAGCGTTGGTCGCGGTTTCAAATATTTTCACTGAGATACACAACGACATGAGCATATGTATACAATAAAAAACGTTAAGCTGAATAGATACCAAAACCCAAACAAAATTTAATTCAGCAACGTAATTTAATTCAGCAACGTACAGAAAACCTAACCAAACCCTTAACCTTTCACGAGGTTTAACGATCACCCCCCCCCCCCTACCCCCAACCCCACCCCCGGGGGAGATTTACAACCAATCATTCATTGGCGCGGCAGTGTGGCGCTCAGCTTAAACCCCACATCATCAAATCCTGACATTCAGCAGATTGTTGATAATCAGACACCATTTCATGACCTACGCGAACTTGCCAAAAGCTGATTACATTTTAATGAACATGTCGCTAAGTCGCAAAGATTCGAGTCTGTACATTTTAGTGAACATGTCGCTAAGTCGCAAAGATTCGAGTCTGTACATTTTAGTGAACATGTCGCTAAGTCGCAAAGATTCGAGCCTGTACATTTTAGTGAACATGTCGCTAAGTCGCAAAGATTCGAGTCTGTACATTTTAGTGAACATGTCGCTAAGTCGCAAAGATTCGAGTCTGTACATTTTAGTGAACATGTCGCTAAGTCGCAAAGATTCGAGTCTGTACATTTTAGTGAACATGTCGCTAAGTCGCAAAGATTCGAGTCTGTACATTTTAGTGAACATGTCGCTAAGTCGCAAAGATTCGAGTCTGTACATTTTAGTGAACATGTCGCTAAGTCGCAAAGATTCGAGTCTGTACATTTTAGTGAACATGTCGCTAAGTCGCAAAGATTCGAGTCTGTACATTTTAGTGAACATGTCGCTAAGTCGCAAAGATTCGAGTCTGTACATTTTAGTGAACATGTCGCTAAGTCGCAAAGATTCGAGTCTGTACATTTTAGTGAACATGTCGCTAAGTCGCAAAGATTCGAGTCTGTACAATTTAGTGCGTGAATCCGCAACATTTTGTTTTAATTGCTAGGTTTATTTTCGTAGCAATAAAAAAAAAAACCTTTACGTTTTCAGTCAAAAACAGGCGGTTAAATCAGCGGTGCCATGTAATTTGCAGTTCAATGTAAAACATCTTCAAAGAATGTTGCTGATTATACAAACATTTGAAAAACAAAATTCCGATTTTCTTTGAACAGCGCCAAACTTAATCACAGAATTGAAAAAACGCGAAATTTGTCCGTGGTTAAAGCTAATTAATTAGCAAACTGAATTATTACCCTCTATTGCGGGCTCGTGTTTTGAAGTGATGCTTGTTTTGATTACTATTCCCTATCAATATTTGTCGCCCCTTTATTCTTACTCGTTTATTCATTTCCTGATCATGAAGAATCTATCTGCTGTAACTGATTAACTACAACTACTCTAATTAGTTTAATGAAAATGCAGATACGCCTAATTGAAAAGAAACATGTTCTTTGATAACGGGTCATGCGCATTTTATTTAACATACGTATTTGACTCTTTTGATCAACTTATATTACATTTCTTTTCGGCGCCTTTTCAACGTCATACACGTTGCCTGTGAATCAGATCCTCTCCTCCCCCCCGTCCCCCTCCTCCCACACAAGGCTTATGGACCCAAGGGACAGGGCGTTACCTGTACAGCTTGGAATCAGTAGCAGGAGTTCCCAAATTGGTAATTATATCGCCTAAAGGGGCTCCACTCCTGTTTGATTTCGGAGTTATCTCTCCTAGACGGTATGCTATTCCCAACTAAAAAGCCTCACCCGCCCGTGGATTCGAACTCGAGACCACCATGCGCTACCCCTCTCAATTTCTTTAAGTGTATTTAACAAATATGTCTCTTGAGATTAGCGAAGCCACACTTAATGATGTATAGCATTATCTCTCTAGCCCTTCTCTTGTGAACAATTTAATACAGTGATAATTCCACAAGTGCTCTTAAGGCGGTTTGATAATGTCGTCATCTCTTCCAGACGGCTGCCAGATGACCGACAGATAACCTCTCGATGACCTTTGCGTGACCTACACGATGACCTATTTACCCTGCGAATTCCAGATTTTGGATAATCCCAGAATTTCTGAAATGAAAAGATTGTCTAGGATGAATTACGTAATCTTAAGCGATGAAATGTTTATCAAAATAAAAACTGAGGAATTTTCCAGGACATTTTGTTAATTCAGCTTGAGGTCTTGGAGGGCATTTATATCAAATATCTACAAGATATCAGCAACTACCAGATATTTGACTTCATATATATATATATATATATATATGTATATATATATATATATATATATATATATATATATATATATATATATATATATATATATATAGTTGTTCCACATGCAATTTACCCGCCTTTATGTATATAACACTGTCAAAAGCCCATTAGGCTAGCCACACATCCCCTATTATTGCGCTATTGTTGGTCACAGCTCCTAAAACTCCCATAAAACGGTCCTCAACACAGTCTGGGTCGTTTGATGGTTATCGTCTGCCGTGATCTCGCTGCCGAGAAAAACACTCTCCTAGGTGTAGTCGCTAATGTAGCGACCACGTGGTATATTGAGATGGGCTAAACGGAAGTGCTCTTTTTTAGGTGGGTTTATAGTTGTTTCGGTTTAATAGAAGACCAGTCTAGCCCTAACCTTAACACTATTTTTGTGAAGTAAAATTTAGAACAAAATAGCGGTTCTTGAAATTAAACATTTGATTAAAAAATATATTTGTGAACTTGATGATAGATAGGTAAAGATAACATATATAATTTGAGAACGCTAGAATGCTATCCCAAAAGTCTCGAGTTCGATTCCGGGTTGTACTTAATAGAGCGTCCTGAGTCCACCCAGCTCTGATAGGCACCTAACCACGCTATCTCTTCATATGCCGAAGTCGCAGAAACAGATGAACTCTACTTCTCTCCCCCCCCCCCCTGGACCATCAGGTTCGAAAATGGAACATTACTGTCATCACAGCAACGAAATTTATTGTACGAGCCGACCCGCGGCGTATCATACGCCGCTATTTAGTTGTTGCTGTTTTCTACTTTTCAGTAATTCATTATTTGTGAATTCGACAGTACCAATGCTGCCACTGAAAATATTTGCTTTAAAATACTAACCCCCCCCCCCTTTCCCCTAACCCCGACGCTACCCCCCCCCCCCTCCCACCGTGAAAGCAGCCTCCTCTTAGTTACCTCCTGTAAGTTTAAAATCGTTTTAAACTAAATTATCTGCCACTAATAGCCGTCACTAAACCCGGCTCTACGATTTGTAAACATTTAGTTTGACTACAGCTCACCAGATCATGTGGGGGTGGGGTGGGGGTGGTAGTGATAGTGATAGAGAGAAACAAAGGGGATTGCAAGGCGCGCTGCTTGCAGCTTCTTTTCTAACGTCTCCCAGAAGAGAATTATATACATAGATTGTTTAAATCTGTGTAGTAAATTATGATAAGAATAGTACTCCATAGTCTTGTAGATAATCGGATGATTGCGCATTGGAAATCTATGCACAAAGCCTCGACCTAAGATGAGAAGAGCCAGATGTTGCCCATGTTGCCCCCCTCCCCACACAGCTGATGGACCCAAGGGACAGGACGTTACCTTTACAACTTGGAATCAGCAGTGTCGCAGGAGCTGCCGAAAGGAAACCAGGGTTGGTAATTCAGTCGCCCTAGGGGACTTAATCCTGTTTGATTTCGTAGTTCTTTCCCCTGGATGAGTTGTTGTCCCCAGCTGACGAGCCTGTTCTGCCCAAGGGCTACAACTTATAATAACACTAGATATTTCTTCAGGCAGGCGTGTAGGTAAGATCTACACGGCAAGACATCGTTAGATTTTCACTTTTTGAAAATCTTCACTTTTTGAAAATCTTCACTTTTTTGAAAATCTTCACTTTTTGAAAAATCTTCACTTAAAAAAAGGAAATTCATAATTCAGAGCTAACACATTATACGACATTAAACTGCAACCCTGTACACATTTCGAAATATGACTTAAGTTTAAGGAGGGGATGAGGGTGTTCGGGGGTATTTGTGACGACGTGTGACGATAAGCTAATCAGCGAGTAAAGTCAGCAGGCGAAGCGTGACGTCACACGTAAATTACTCGTACTACTGTTTTGTTTATAACTCCGTAATCAAAAGACTAATTAAGGTAGTAACACATGTTTTTGTCATTTAACAACAAACATCAACAATGCGTCGATATAATTTTGGAACCGCTGTTATAAGCTTCACATACAAGCAGACGACCAGTTGGAAGTTATGACGTCACTCAGTGGCAGAAGATCGATGGTTGCAGCAGACGGCGGTCAAATGATTACCGCGCTGAAAAAAAAATGGCGTTGAAAAATGTTTATCTCTTCCTGCTAAGTTTTTTTTAATTTAATTGACATAATGGTCTTCCATATTTTTCCCTGAAAATTAAAGCCCTCAGATAATACATTTGAGGCTTTAATTAAAATAATTAGCCTTGTTAGATAATTCAGATTCTGATTTTTAAAGCTGAGAAGATTTGCATGCGTTGTAATCTGGCTATATTTAAAAACAGGGGACAGTGTGGTCGAATGCTAGAGTGTTTGACTGCTTGCACGAAGGTCTGGAGTTCGGATCTAGGTTCGGACTTGTGACTGAAGGACGCCCCTGAGTCCACTCAGCTCTGATGGGTACCTGACTCTTTACATCACTTCATCTGACTGTGAATGATTAGGTCTAATGTATTTATTGCATAAGCAGGCCTAGTGGTAGTGAGCTAGACTGCTAACCTGAGAGTCTCGAGTTCGAATCCAGGTTTAAGTCAGTTCTTGTGGGTACCTAACTCGCATTAGGGAGAGTAAATCCGGCTTGGGCATAGTGCTGACTACACTTTCCCTTTATAAGCCAATGTCACTGAAACTGCTGAACTCTACTTCACTTGCCCCATGGACCGTCAGGTTCGAAAAGGGAACTTTTTTGTAAGAAAAAATGTTTATAAATATCCGAATACAAACATTAAAAACTTGAAAGATTTTGCCATCAGCATGCATGACGAAACAAAACAAATCTAGAATCTTGTAACAATAAACCCCCTCGAGCACCCCCCCTCCCCCTACTCCAGAGCGAGCTCTCTAAACCTCATCAAAACTCTCCAAGACGGAAAAAACTATTTTCTAGGCTCTGTTAACTTTCTCTAGACAAACATCTTTGCAACTCTCGAAGGGCCCAAAAAATTTCTCCGTCTCCTAATGGGATTGGGTTAGCGGCCCTGCCGATCTCTGCGAGTCTGTTAGGCGTCTGGCAGCATTAGCTTCCTTGGTCGTCCGTCTGTCACTGCTCATTAATCCATCCGGGTTTAGTTTGATAATCAAACTCCTGGTGTCTGTATTAGGTTTTTCGATGATTTTTTTTCCGAGGAATACAGAAGTGCTATCGACTTTTTAAAAAAAAATGTTTAAAAATAGAAGTGGTTTTTAAAAAAAATGCTTAAAAAAGAAGAAAAAATGACAATTCAGAATAGAAGATTTTGACAAAATAACTTGATCAAAAACAATCTAGTTATCAAAAAAAAATAATTCTTTTAACGTAATTTTATACGTATGAAAATGAAATTTGGTAGCAGTGTCGTTTTAGATAAATGTATAAAAAATCTGGGAATGGTTCGTTAACCAGCTGAGCATTGTATTAAAACAACTCTAGTGGACAGTTAAACATTAACGTTGGAAAATATAAAGCGCAAAATAATCTGCAAAGCATTCTCTCTGTTCTAATTAAAGTTATCAGAGTTGTTGTGTGTAAAGTCAGTGGCATCGTCAGGTCGGGTGTCACACGGTGCGGCACTTCGTGGTGTCACCCCCCCCCCCCCCAAATAAAAAAGAAAAAAGTATGTGTGTATGTGTGTTTGTGTCTGTGTGTGTGTGTCTGTGTGTGTCGGCCTATAATTTAAATATATGCCACATATGGCTACATGTATGTGTGTAAGCTTTAATCACTGCAGACTTAATGTTAACGATCTTTATCTATAGTCTGTACATTCTGCAATTTTCTTACCTTGGTGTCACCCCCCCCCCAAAAAAAAGAAAAAAGTATGTGTGTATGTGTGTTTGTGTCTGTGTGTTTGTGTCTGTGTGTGTTGGCCTATAATTTAAATATATGCCACATATGGCTACATGTATGTGTGTAAGCTTTAATCACTGCAGACTTAATGTTAACGATCTTTATCTATAGTCTGTACATTCTGCAATTTTCTTACCTTGGTGTCACCCCCCCCCCCAAAAAAAAGAAAAAAGTATGTGTGTATGTGTGTTTGTGTCTGTGTGTTTGTGTCTGTGTGTGTTGGCCTATAATTTAAATATATGCCACATATGGCTACATGTATGTGTGTAAGCTTTAATCACTGCAGACTTAATGTTAACGATCTTTATCTATAGTCTGTACATTCTGCAATAAATGATGTCACCCGGTGCGATACGCACCCCCGCCCAGCCCTCGCTACGCCTCTGAGTGTAAAGTGTCCAATATTGATAATATATTACATTTATCATAATTGGTAGTTGTTATTGAAGAATGTGGCTTTCTTGACAAAATGTGTATGCCATTAAAAGCACACAAACGTGCTAATTTAATTTTTAAAAAAGCACATTAACTAGTTGCTTTGTATTGATATTTCTAGGTTTCTTACTTTACGACTATAACATTTGCAATTCATATAAATATAATTTTTAAAAAGTGTTTTTGTGTTGTATTGGTATTCCTGAAAGAAGTGGAGTAAGCAAGTAAAGTGGTTGGATTGAAGTGTTGTTACTGAAGCAGCTGTGTTGAAAACGAGAGTTGTATGGGTTCGGATCCCGTCTAGTTAAATCATTTTCTGTCTTATTTGAGACTATTCTGTGCCCTTTTCTACCTTAGGCGTTGAATGTTAATATTGCTATCTACGTGCAGTGCGTGACATAATGGTGTGTATATGGTATTCCTCTGGCGACATAATCCAATTACATGACGTCACAACAAATATACGCTGCGCATTTGATTTTGATAGTTATATTTGACCTTGGACATAAACGTTTACGAGAAATTAAGTTAATCACCTTAAAAAGCGTGGCATTTGGTTATGGAAACAATAATTTAATTCTGGTTTTTAACTTTAAACCGTTAAGCTAATTAGGTTTAACGGAAAAGTATTGATTATAAAAACAGAACCGTTCTATTTTTAACACTTGGGTTTTGAACCTTTAAGCTAATTAGTTTAAAAGGCTAACTATTGTTTGTTCTAGCCTTGCTGATCTATTTTTAGCCAACTGATTTGACCAACCGGAGATTATCTCAGTATGACTGATCTAATCCCCTGGTCAATATCCCGACCTGTCAATCACTCCCGACTTACCGTATCACGTGGGTATTGACCTAACAGCTCAACACGCCCCTAAATTCCGACTCTGGGAGGGGATGATCGTCTTATTGCACGTCCGCACAAATTGGTTTAAAACCACAAACTTCGTTAGCTGGTTTCTATCAAGCTTTCAGTAGTTGCGTCGGGAATTGTTTTTTCATCTTCCATCAGAAATAGTTAAACCATTTTACTGGAGTTATACTGAAGGTCCATTGACTCAACACTTCGGTTATACTCGTATCGATTTTCTTTGTTATTTTATGTTAGGTAACGGTCTAAAAACACTGCTAATTTAATAGCATACAGTTTCAACTCGTACACGAAGGAACAAATTCTCTCGCTCTATGGTAAAGCAAGAATAATAGGTACAGAAAAAAATGGCGTATTTATTTAAAAGGGTTTTTTTTTTTTTTGCTTAAAAACTTAGAATGTGTTTCCATTAAAAGGTGCAATTTACATCAGGCTCTCCTTCAAAGCTTTGCCTGATTCCATAATTACTGTGTGTAATATAAAATAGGAAAAATTGTAAGCTGTTTCTCCTATCGCCACTTTTAATCCAACCAAAATAAATATACACATATGCAGATGGGATAGACATAAACAGAAACACGGGTGGTATCTTGGAGTTAACTGTAATAAAAATAATTCGAACTTCATATATTCATATAATGTGTTAACTGCCGTTTTCAAATTGAATATTATGTTTTATTTATCAATGGGTATGGTGTGGTCGGACAGAAGAGCGTATGGCTGCTGATCCAAATATACCGAGTTCAAACCCCGGGCAGATCAGGCTCGTTAGCTGGGGACAGCAACCCTCTAGGAGAGACAACTCCAAAATCAAACAACTGCTGCCCTGTAAATTGTTCTTGGTTGGACAAAGGGTACGGAAGCAAATCCAAAAAGAAAAGCAGGCTGAAATCGGAGTCAGTGGCGGACAGCAAGTAGACATGTAATACTTAATTGTGTTGGAGGACATTCCTTCTACATTACAATTAAGATTACATTACAATTTAAAAGCAAATAATAGAAAGCGTAAACAGGCATGTTTGGTTCTTATCCTTTGATCTTTAATAAGACGCATATGTATAAAGTATATAATTGACGTTTATCTGAGACGTAAATCTATGACGTATATCTGAGCTGTATGATGTTCAGCTAAAATAAAACCACGACGACTGAGGCACTAGAGCCCCAATGACTAAAGTTTACCATTTTAAGTAACATCAGAAAATCTATTCAATAATTACATCAAATCTTTAGTTTGATCATATAAAAATATCTGCACTTTCCAAAAGGCACTATTTATGTACAGCTCCGCGAAAAAACACATTCTTTTTTAGAAGGGATTAGGAAGTTCCTAACTTAGTGCAAGCAATTTAGAACGGCCAGGATTTTTCTTGCAAATTTCCGGTGGAGAAGAATAAATTGCAATATTTTCTCATCGAACTTCTACATGCGTCAGAATGTAATTATTATTGTTTTATTCCTGACGTGCTAGAGGACGGATTGTACCCGTGATTTGATCTAGAATAATGGAATATATTTACGTGGATATAATAATCATGGCGTCGTACATCCGGAGTCCGTGGGTTTTGATGCCACGACTACAGCGTGTACAGATTTATACATTAACAATTTGTTACCTACATCTACTGAACTGAGGTGTGGCGTGGCCTAGCGGTAGAGCGCTAAGCTGCTAACCCGAAAGTCTCAAGCTCGAATCTGTAGAAAGTCCCTGAGTCCGCCCATTTCTGTTGAGTACGTAACTCATGTGAGGGAAAGTAAAGACGGCTGGGCAATTGCTAACCACACCTTCCCTTCATAGACCGAGGTCAAGAAACATATGCACTCTAGTTTATCTGCCCAATGGATCGCTAGGTCTAAAGATGATTCTTTACTTTTACATCGACTAAACATAAGCCTCTATCAAAAATTTCTACCCACTGATATTATGTAACACTTAGCATCGCCTTCTCTTCCAAACTATGCTGGGTACTGTTAAAAGCTGAGTTATTGAACCGACGAAGTAAATCACTCATACATTGTGTTTTGACTTTTGATGAACTTAGTCACCCTACCCTACTTGTTCTAATCCCAGCCATTGTTTACGTTTGAGAGAAAAATTATCTTAGGCTAATTGAGTCCGTGTATGACGTTAATCTGGATTAAGCTTACGTCTTTAGCTTGTTATGTGGTGAAGTGAAACTGTTGGATTATCCTAAGATTAATAGGATTTGTCGAAAGGTTATAATCCTGACCGACGTCTTCAGTTATGATGACGTAAGGCAAGGGTCATAAGGGAATTTCGTGAGTGCGTTGTGGCTGGGGGGGGGGGAAGGGGAGGGTCAAATTGCGTGTTTATCGAGGTGTAAAATGCAATCACAAACCCTTCCCTCCCTAACTGTTTAGTGATAGCTTTTTGTTGGCTAAGTGGAGAGCTAGTGTCCCACGATTTGAAAAAAGTTCTCATGTCCAAACGGTATAACTTTGTATAAACCATGTCTACAATTATCGCAGTTTATCATAAATACAGCAACGTATAAAACGAATAGTTAGCCGATGGTCCCAATAATTTACAAGGGCCATTTATCCTTTTCGACTTAGTTACTGCAACTTTCCCCCAGTTTATCCAACTATCCCCAGTGGCAACCCAACTTTATATATATATATATATATATATATATATATATATATATATATATATATATATATATATATATATATATATAAATGTCTATATATATATATACATACAGAGAAACCATATATCCAATTTCGACGACCTTCACCTTAAAATGGGTCAAGGGGAAGTCACAACTTATTTTCCCATAAAGCACGTTAAATAGCCAATGAAACGCTTCAGAAAGTTTAATAAAGGTGTCTGACTTCCGGGGAGTCACCCGAACGTGCCTAACTTCCGGTTGGCCAGAGAGGCTGGAGGCCTCTGGAAACAAATTTAGTGGCTACATTTGAAGGAGGGGGGAACAACATGGCAGTTTAATGGACATGCTCCCCCCTGTTTCATCCTTGAAAGTAGCCCTCTCTCTAAGACTAAATCCCAACCAATTTTCAGCTATTTACGAGGTATTGAGGGCAGATAAGTCAAGCTTTTTTTTTCTACCCGGAAGTAACTTCCAATTTTATTTCGATGGCTGATAAATGTAGGTTAGAATGGTGTAAACAAAAATAACACGTCAACATGGAAATGGTTAACATTGTTCTAAGTGATTTATATGGTTGTAAGTGGTTTATATTATTCTAAGTGGTTTATATATTTCTTAGTGGTTTATATAATTTTAAGTGGTTTATAAAACTGTACATGTTTATTTATGTGGTTCTAGATGCTAATATGATTCTAGAAGTGTATCTAAATCTATAATAGGCCACGTTCGCACTTCTCTCTCTCTCTCTCTGTCTGTCCGCAAAATATTTTCGCCGGACATCACATCAGAATCTACAGCGATATATCGAGAACTTTTTACGGACTTTTGTTGAAAATAATATGCTAGATGTTTTAAATGTATAACCACAATTTTATTTAAAGACGAAAAATATAAAATAAAGGCGTATTCGAATATAAAGAAACAGTATTATTTATGCAACCGGAAAAGTATATAAACTTGGGACAAGAACTCATTTAACAATGACGTCGCTTATTGTTTACACTAAAACACTAAAACAAGATCACGTAAAAAAAAAAAATATTATTAGAAATGAAGAGATAAACAATTTTACTGTAGCGTAATGGATGGTCAATGTTAAGTTACATAATGAAATTATATTATCCACAGAAGTAATAGAACTAGAATGACCCACTAAGCTATGAACAAAATGAATCAGGTCCTACAGCTGCAACTACTAGGACCAAAAGGTGTTGTCAGTAACATTTATAGGCTCTCATCTACTGCATCCAAATCAGCCTTTCACTACTACGACATTCTTGGCCTCAAACCATCTGCCACACAAAATCAGATAAAGTCAGCGTATTATGAGAAGTCTAAAAAGTACCATCCTGACACTGCACAGTGTGTTCTGGACCACTCTCACTTCACTGAAATAAATGAGGCATATGAGGTCCTTGGAAACATAAGAAAGAGACGCATGTATGATAGAGGGGTCTATAATCATGGTCACATGAGCAGTGAGAGAAGCTCCCCTGAAGCAGAGGAAGATTACACACAAGCTTTTCGTAATGCGTCTCAGCAGCAAAAACGTAGGCCCAAAGCCCCTAGAGGACACACCAAAATCTACAACTTTGATGATTTTTATCGGCAACATTACAACGTAAACCGTGAAAGAAAAGCTGCAGAGTTTAAAGCATACCAGAATTACATGGAGATGAAGTTAAAAGCTGAGCAGGAACAAAATGAATTTCCTGTATCATCACTGATTATTCTGTGCGCATTGTCACTTTGTTCTTTTGTAATCTGGTATAAGTATAAGGATGCTAAAGACATTGTTCATGTGAGTAGTAAAAAAAATGACCGCTCTGATCTTTAATATTATAAAATCTATATTTAATCCCCTCTTATGTACACCAGATAGTAATAGACACTAAAGTAGATCTTTATGACAAGCTGATATCAGGACTAAACTTGAACTGATTTTAGTTAGCTATCAAAACCTCATTAATTAAGAGTCGATTGCCTGAAAGGACTTGTAACATATTCAACAAATGGCTTTATAGGCCATCTGCTATCCATAAGACAGTAAGACTGTTAACCAACTGTCCACATTGGACTAATGAATCCAGACACAAGTCTGACAACAGTGAACCACTGCCTGTTGCTGAACTACTCCAACTGATCTTGTGGGCAATCCTGCTTGTTTTCTCTTGGACTTAGATCTATTTAAATGCAGATAATTATGTCCTAAAATATGCAACAAAGATGTGTCATTTGATAAGCTTTTTTTTTAGATTTGATATAGATGAAAAAAGTATAAGAATGTATACTTGTATGTATAGAAATTTTATTAAAAGAATGTGTGAATAGGAAAAAAAAAAAAAAAAAAAAAAAAAAAATATATAAACAAGATCACGAAACTGATGACGTCATCTTCCGAGTTTAGAATTTTTAAAAATGAACTATTCAATCAAAAATGATTTAGAGCTATGTACGCTATGAAATGTAGACTACACAATACGATATTCTCGGCCTAAACTTAAAAAAATATTTTATCTATTTGGATTCTAGATCTAGAGATTCTAGATCTAGACTAGATCTAAATCTACGAAAAAACTACACTTAGACGCTACGTCGCTAAGATCTATTCTAGATCTAGATTTAGACTCTATCTACTGTAGAATCTATTCCGAAAATAAATTTCTATAATAAACTTTTTCAGGACTTAAATATTTTATAGAAATTTTTGTTTGCTTTGCAATGAAACTGGCTAATTATGGGTAAAAAATTAAATTGAAAAAAATAGGCATAATAGCGTAAGTTATTTTTTTAAAACACTTCTTTTATTCTCCATATTTTAAATGGTACCTAATTAGCTGAGATAATAGTATGCTTGATATACAGGTGGTGCTGTATCGGGACACACCAAGTCAAACCTAATTTTTTTTTATATGGGAATCTTCCTATTTTAAACTATAAAGAAAGGAACTACTTTGGAAATCTTTGTTTATCTATGAAATTTGCTAATCTCTATAATATATGAAGCAAAGTTGTCGGGTGCCCGACATTGGGCACTTCCCGGCGCCGCAGGCGCTTCAAATTTGGCAGGATCTTGCCTTGGGGCGAAAGAACACGGGGGCCGGTGCCGGTTGGCCTAAAGGTCTACGATGAGGGGGTCAAAACAGACCTCGACTGACCGGCGCCTTATATGAGCTATAAATCGAAAAAAATTTGTCCACGTAGGAACCTCTTCATAACTCCTGAGGTCGTAGACCGACCCTAGGGCGAATTAATTAAGCATTCAAATTCTCAAATTCTCAAATGTTTTTGAAAGCCTACGCGAAGCTGGGCAGCATGCCTAGTGTGGTTCTAGATGCCAATGTGGTTTTAAATAGAGTATAATATCTTCTTCTTCGTCGTTCTTAATTTTGATGTTGGAAGGGATCCACTCCAACACCATTAAGTATTTGTGTCAACTAGTTATGCGCCAGAGAGGCCATTTATCAGATTTCAGCTTGCTTTGCTTTTTGGATTTGCTTCCATAGCTTTTGTCCAACCAAGAACAAACTAAAAGGCAGCAGTTTTTTAAATTTATTTTGGGTGTCCACAGCTTACGAGACTCATCTGCCGGATGGTTCGAACGCGAGACTTCTCGGTTTAGCAACTCGACCACGCCGACACCTGAATATAATATGATCCTAAGTTTTGTATATGGTTATATATGACGTATGTGGTATATTGTGGTGAGCTCATTTAAACCTTGAATTTGGCGATTGATTAATGCCTTCGCTGGGAAAAAAATGTAAAAGATGAAGAATTATTTTGTTGTCTCAGCTATATTCGTTTTTAATTTGAATTTTGGGAAAGGAAAGCAAATATCTATTAAAGATGAATGAGATTTAAAAAAAAAAAGAATAACCCCCCCCCCCTCCTTTGTAAAGAAATCATGTCTTAGGACATTCGCTTTTAAAGAATAACATATTTTGTCTAGACTTTCAGATTATCCTGGAATTACAAGTCTAAATGTCGACATAGGAACGGAAATTACTTAGATATATAAACACACAATCTTATTTGTTTAATGATAGGAAAAAAAGTTTTTAAAAAAGTGAAATTTTTACATCGAATAGCCTTAAAATTTGCTTTGCTTAAAATCAAATTTAAAAGTAGATAGATATTACGCATCCAAATGCAGCCCAAAGATTGGTCAAAATCTAGGTCATGTCTAAAAATAACACATTGCTTCTGATCAAGACAGAGCAAGGATGTTCACATACACGCTTCAAAGACAACAACATCTTGAAAAGTTATAGAATTGAAAATCTTGAGACTCAAAATAAACAGGAAAGTCCGAACGGTTTATAACTTAGTAAAAGCAATTTATTTCTAGATCTATTTATTTTTTGCTTCAAATATTTTTCTAAATTAAAAATACCTTCATAAAGTGTTTCGATAACGTAATTAGTTCGTGATGTTCAGTATTACCAACAACAATGCTGACATATGGACTACTGACATATGGACAACTGACATATGGACTACTGACATATGGACTACTGACATATGGATAACTGACATATGGACTACTGACATATGGACTACTGACATATGAATAACTGACATATGGACAACCGACATATGGACTACTGACATATGGACTACTGACATATAGACTACTGACATATGGACTACTGACATATGGATTGCTGACATATGGACTACTGACATATGGATAACTGACATCTGGACTACTGACATATGGATAACTGACATATGGACTGCTGACATATAGACTACTGACAACGAGGCTGACATGTGAAATGCTGGTAATAAAACTGACATCTAGACTACTGACATCTGGACTACTGACAGTTAGGATGACATCTGGACTACTGACATCTGGACAACTGACATCTGGACTACTGACATCTGGACAACCGACATCTGGACTACTGACAGATAGGATGACATCTGGACAACTGACATCTGGACTACTGACATCTGGACTACTGACATCTGGACTACTGACATCTGGACAACTGACATCTGGACTACTGACAGTTAGGATGACATCTGGACTACTGACATCTGGACAACTGACATCTGGACTACTGACAGTTAGGATGACATCTGGACTACTGACATCTGGACAACTGACATCTGGACTAGTGACATCTGGACTACTGACAGTTAGGATGACATCTGGACTACTGACAGTTAGGATGACATCTGGACTACTGACAGTTAGGCTGACAGCCACAGCTGTTGGGGCAGACGCCGCTGGCACACTTCATCCACATGTGGCACTCGAGGGGGTCGGGCTTACACGCACACAGCTCGCATCCACTGGCGTCCTGTTCAAACCTGCGGGGAAGAAAAGTCAACGAAAACAAGTCAAAGCACTAGACGGGCACGTGACACTGTTGTCTACAGAGAAGAATAAAGAAAGTGATTTTTTTTATATTTAAAGTAACCGCAGATTTTGTATATTTTTAAAAATTATTTTATATTCAATAAAAATTGTATTTTTTTCTTCTTTTTAGTGCATTTATAAAAGCTTGTAATTATAAACGTTTTTGTGTATTTATTATTTTTATACTTTTTAGTATTAAGGGGTCATCCATAAATGACGTCACGCTTTTTTGGACGATTTTTACCTCTCCCCCCCCCCTCCCCTACGTCACATGTCGTCACAAAAACCCCTAAAATGACGTCACACTTCAGCCTACAATCCCCATTAAAATTGAAGTTGAATTTTTTTTTAAACGTCGATATTTTTCTAAAATCTTGTCTGAACTCTGTCAAAATAGAGTATCTTAGTCAATTCCTATTACAATTTATTAAAACAGTTTTCTTAAACGCGAAATAACGTCTAAAATTTGTTTTCTAGCATTGCTTTAATAAAATGCAAAAGTGTGACGTCGCACAATCTGACCCCCCCTCCCCGTCATCACAAACCGTCACAAAATTACGGACCCCCCCCCCCCTCCCACCTACTAGTGTGACGTCATGTATGGACGACCCCTAACGAGTTATAAGCATGTTAAGACAATATTGTGTAGCAACAAATATATGATACACAATTTGAAAAACAGTTTTGCTTTAATATTATGATTAGATATACTATACGTGTCACAGTTACTGATGTTTTATTTACAATCCAAAAATTGCCACAATTAGCTGAACACATATCATAGAACACAAATCTTTAACACCTCTTTAACCAAAGACATTAATACTGTTCAGTCTGTGGCCAAATTTATAGCTAAAGTTTCAGTAAAGTATTATGGGATGGCGTAGTCTTGTGGTAAAGAACCAGACTGCTGACCCGACGCGATGACGCGTGTAGATAGAACTACCTACTAATTCGGTCCAAATTTGAATTCATTCATACAAAATTAATTAGGCGACCAATAAAGTCAAATTGAATGTCACGATGCATCGTCTTCAAGTCTTGACCCACGTACCAATTACGAACCGTATCTGTCAGTTAGAACTGCCTGCAATTTCGCACGGGCGTTTCGATCTAGACAGACAGACTGACGACAGACAGAGGAAGCGAGTTAAATAAAAGCTTGTAAAAATCAACAAAAACAAGTCAAAGTACTAGACGCGCAAGTGACTTTGTTATCTATTGCAGGCTAGTGTTACGGATCAGAGTTCAATGAAATTAAAACGTAACAACAGTGTTTCTTCCAGACTTCTTTCTCTGGGAGGGGAAGGGGGCATTTGAAATTTTCAAATGGACTAAAATTTCAAGGGGTGGTGGACAGTGGTAAATGTATATATTTTCTATATAAATTCTATTTCCTTCGCGGGATGGTAGACATTTTTTTTGGGGGGGGGGGGGGAGTATTCAGAGTTTAATCAGCCATTCATAGACATTAACACGACTGAAATAATGTTTTCGTGTACCGATTAGTCTTTGACGTCATTTTATTTTGTATGTATGTATGGGGATATTTTAGACAGCAGTGTGGTACATCCGGAAGACTCTGATTTAAAGCTACTCTTTACCTCCCTAGTTTTAGAATCTAATTGTCTAATTTTAGACCTTCCTACCTCTCTATTTTTATAATCAGATGTCGTTTCAGTTTAAAACCCACTATCTCTCTAGTTTTAGACCCCTTACCTCTCTAGTCTTAGACCCCCTATCACTAGTTTTAGATCCCATATCTCTCAAGTTTTAGACCCCCTTACCTCTCTATTTTAGACCCCTACCTCTCTAGCTTTAGATCCCCCCCCCTACCTCCTACCTTTCTCTCGTCTTGCTTTCACACGTAAAAAACGCTCTTCTCTAAAATGACAATTACAGCCACTAAACGAAAAATTAATCCAATTCCTACCTCACAAACATTTTTTTGTGTCAATTCATTCTTTAAACAAATATTGTATGCATTTTGCTTCACATTTTGTAAATATCCACCCTCATACCACAAACATCACAACCCCCCAACCCGCCCCTACATTCACACCCCCACGCTTTCGCACCCACACCCCCTATCACAACCAGGTATGCTATTCTCATCAACCACACATATATTCAATGGAAATTAAAAATCTGATGTTTTTTTCTTAAACATTTCAAAAGAAGATTATTTCCAGGTCACGTAACCCCGTCAGGACAATTTCAAAATTATTTCCGAATACCTCCGATATTTCTTTTCCCCAACACACACGCCTTTTGATCAGAAAAAATAATTCCTTCCCCTGATGAATTTTCGCTTATATAATCTGGTTTTTAAGGGAGATAAACTGACGAATTTTTCTTTTAAAACTTCTCAGCTGTTTATCTGTCAATTTTCCCACCAATGTCAAACAAAATGTATGGCTGATTCTAGTGCATTTTAATTGTCAATTAATTCATTAAGATTAGTAAAGGAATAACAACACACATTTTTTAATTAGAACGGATTTTAAAAACCTGTTTTTTTATAATGAAATTAATTTAACCTGATAAATGATTAAATAATAATACAAATAAAGCAATAATTAATGCGGACGTAAATTAGATATTAAAATTTGTATCACCCCATCCCCCCCCCCACCTGACCCTACCTACCCACTACTAGCGTCGAATACCATTTTGCAGAAAATTTCAGAGATAACAAAAATGCGCTTGTGTTTGTATTAAGTGCATTTAATGAAAAAAAAATGATTTGGGGTAGTGTGTTAATCATGCGATATATACTTTTAAAAAAAATTACAGGTCTTGATCCACACATTAATATAGTGGTGCGAGTATTAAAATAGAATAAACCGGGAGTGATCTCCCCTAAACTTTCTCGAATATTCTTATTGGAAACAACAGGGGATGGGAACTCGGGATATAGTTATGATTTTTAATCCATTTTAAATACTTAAACTTTTTAAAATAGAATAGAATCTCATAGCAAAAAGAATTGCTCACAAGCGAACGCCGAATAAAGATGTGTATAATAGTGCGGAATATTATTAGTACTTTAGAAATTCACATGCGTTTTTTTAGAAATCGGAAATAGTGACAATTACTACTTCCGGCCAACGAAAATTACTCAAAATTTGATAGAAGGTAGATAATTATATCTTTTACTTACATATCTATCTAAAATAGTACTGAAGTTACAGGCTTTTGAAAAATGCAAAGTAAAAAAAAAAGTTTTACTTCCGGTTATCGGAATAAGCTCAAAAGTTGAGACGGATCTACGATTTTGATATAATACTTCTATATGAAATTTCATCAACATAGCTGTAACGGTACTCAAGTTATCGTGTTTACTAACACACACACACACACAAATACACACACACACACAGACATACGGACAAGATTGCAAAACTATGTTTCTCCAACTCATGAAGGTGTAAAACGTCGAGATTTGCAAAAATCTCGATTTTTTTTTTTGCACGATTACAATACTTTCTCTATACTTCGTATATACGAGAAAGTAAAAAACTAAGTACGTTTGTGAATGTATTGTGAAGGGTTTATGAAATGACCTAATGTATTGTGAGTCAATGGACCAAACGTAATAATAGTGAAGCGATACATGAAAAGTTAGTCAAGTGACTAATGTAGTGATGGTGTGGTGGCCAAATGTAATGATATAGTCAAGGGGCCACATTAAATGATATAGGCAAGTGACTGATGTAATTATAGTCAAGTAACTAATGTAATGATAGTCAAGTGAACAAATGTAATGACGGACAAGTGACCACATGTTATGATGGTCAAGGGACTAATCTAATAGTCAAATGACCACATGTTATGATGGTCAAGGGACTAATCTAATAGTCAAATGACCACATGTTATGATGGTCAAGGGACTAATCTAATAGTCAAGTGACCGCATAGTATGATTGTGACTCACCCATACTGACAGAACATGTCGCATGCAACTGGTGCACATCTGGTGCACACCATTGCGCACTGGGTCTGGCAGTTATTCTCGTCCGTCACGTAGTTGCAGCCCGGGAGGGGGGGAGGGCATGGTATGGGTGGGGGGCAGACGACCGCTGAGCTAGCTGAAAGAATCGTTCAGGTGAAAAAATTATTTAGCTAAGAAAGGAAAAAATTATTTTTAAAAATTAGTACGAAAGTAAATATGTTCTTACCTCGAATCTGAACTGGTTATACAAAAAATATAGACCCATGATAGCTAAACTTTTGAGTAAATCTTAATGTTAATGTAATCAATGATTTTTTTCTGTATCTGCTGTATGTCTAGAAATTATGATACTTTAACCTTTGCCCATATATCTGTAATACGTATAGCTATAATAAAATTATTTACTCCAACATTACTCAATATCTAAAACTACACACATTAACCTCTACATCTGTTATAAGTCTCACTAAACCTACACACATTAACAACTACATCTGTTATAAGTTTCACTAAAACTACACACATTCCCCCAACATCTGTTATAAGTCTCACTAAAGCTACACTCATTAACCATTTCATCTGTTATAAGTCTCACTAAAATCTACTCACCAATGTTAGCCCAGCAAGAGAGGCAAGTAAACAAAACACCAACAGTAAAAGCTTTCATTTTCACTTTGTCAGTAGCTTAATATGCTAAACCTAGAGTTGAAGAACAAATTCCAGAATGATTAGGGAAAACCAGTTGCCTTCAGATAAACAAGAAATGGATTTAAAAAATAATAATCAGATAAACAAATGGATCAGTTTTAATTCAGGGGAAGTAACATATTATTGAGTCGTGTTTGGTAGTGAAACTTAACAGACGGAATCATGAAGGGGAATTTTATCAGTCACATGAAATAGTTGTCGATGGGATGGGTATTATTGGCTTAGACATACCATGCAGTGGCGTAGCGAGGTCGGGTGTCACCCGGTGCGGCACTTAATGGTGTCACCCCCCCAGAGGCATAGAGACCCTTCCCAGGGACAAACTTTCAAATTTTCGATTTGCACCCCCCCCTCAAACTTTCGATTTGCACCCCCCCCTCAAACTTTCGATTTGCACCCCCCCTCAAACTTTCGATTTGCACCCCCCCTCAAACTTTCGATTTGCACCCCCCCCCCTCAAGTTTTCGATTTGCACCCCCCCCCCTCAAACTTTCGATTTGCACCCCCCCCTCGAGTTTTTCTCTATATATTTTGCTATTTTTTGCCTTGGTGTCACCCCCCTAAATGGTGTCACCCGGTGCGGTCCGCACCCCCCGCCCCCCCCACGCTACGCCCCTGATACCATGACATGGTGGTATAGGTTTGTTTATGGTACCATAAAGCATAAAGCCTGGGCCCTAAGTTGAGAAGAGTTGCCCATGTATCAGACCCCACCCCTGACGCCAAACAACTGATGTACCCAAGGGACAGGGCATTACCTGTACAACTTGTTATCAGCTGTGTCGTAGGAGCTGCTAAAAGGAAACCAGTGTTGGTAATCCTATCTCCTAAGGGGCCCCACTCCTGTTTGATTTCGGAGTTATCTCTCCTAGATGGGTTGCTGTCCTCGAATGAATGTAAAAGGATTATAAGGGAACGAGCCGACCCGCTGCGTATCATACGCCGCTATTTAGTTGTTTTTTTTTTCTACTTTTCAGTAATTTATAATTTGTGAATTCGACAGTACCAATGCTGCCACTGAAAATATTTGCTTAAAAACACTACCCCCCCCCCCACGTGAAAGCAGCCTCCTCTTAGTTACCTCCTCTAAGTTTAAAATAGTTTCAAACTATATTATCTGCCCCTAATAGCCGTCACCAAACCCGTCTCTATGATTGTAAAATGTAAACAGCGTGAACCACAGCTCACCAGACTATGTGAGGGGGTGGGGGGTAGGGGGTGGTAGCGATAGAGAGGGGACTGTAAGGCGCGCTTGCAGCTTGTTTTCTAACGGCTCCCAGAAGAGAATTATAAATATAGATGCGTATTTCCTCTACAGTAGGACGACATTGTCAAAGTATCAACACAAACACTTCTACATAAAATGTATATCTAAATGGCAAATCGTACACATTTTTTTTCAGTCAGGTAAAATTCTTCATACGAGCATACGCCGCTATTTAGTTGTTTTATTTTCGCCTCTCAGTAATTCATAATTTGTGAACTCGACACTACCTATGCTGCGACTGAAAATATTTTGCTGTAAAACGCTATCAGTAGCTCGTGAAGGACAATAATCCTCCCCCCTCACTTCCCCCCCCCCCCTTTTCCTCCTCGTGAAAGCAGCCGTCCGTGACAATGAAAATATCAAGCAGAACATGTTATTACCTCCCCTTAGTTTCAAACCGTTTAAAAACGAAATTATCTGCCCCTAATAGCCATCATTAATTCGACCCGGCTCCACGATTGTAAAACCAGACTGGTGAGCTGGGGGTGGTATCGATATGGTCTGTTGAGCATGCCTGGAGAGCGACGGAGGGGAGAGGTTCGGCGTGCTCGTAGGTCGTGTCCCGCATGGTCCATATATATATATATATATATATATATATATATATATATATATATATATATATATATATATATATATATTCGATCTTTGAAAAAAATCATTATTTTTACTTTCTTAGGGTATCCCTAATCTTAACCCTAAACCTAACCCTTACCCTTATGCTTGACCTTACCCCTAGCCTCTAAATCTAATCATAACTCTAACCACTACGCCTAACCCTCAGTAAGATATAAGGCATGAGAAATATAATACTAATGCACTTTTGCACACAATTCGGACAGGTCTTGTAAAAAAAAAACAATATATAAAATTATCAAGCCTCTGTCTAAATTCTAAAACCAATACTTCTATTCAAAATCTCAAAAAATATGCATGCCTATAAATAGAAGCTAAATATAGTATGTGAGAGGATCTAAGCATGTTGCGTATTTCTTCTGTAGTTGGCGGATATAAGCATTTCTGCCATTTGTTTATGGTTAGAGCTAGTTTTAGGAATGGATGTAGCATATTTTAGAAATAGCTACGGTTAATTTTAGTAGTTTAAGCTGTCTTTAAAGCTTTTTTAGGCAATAGTTAAGGTAGAGTCATAGGTTTAGCGATAGCAATAACCTTTTAATAATTACATTTTAGACAAAGTTAAGTTATATGTAATTACTTGTGTATTTTAGACAAAGTTAAGTTAAATGTAATTACTTGTGTATTTTAGACAACGTTAAGTTAAATGTAATTACTTGTGTATTTTAGACACGGTTAAGCACAGAATAGTCTTGAAATGTCTATGTTATCATACTAAATTTGAAAATAAAAGCTGTTAAAAAATATGGCAAGTAATATGACTTATCTTCGCTTTTATCAACACATCAACCTATAGCCTAGGTTTATCTTCCCTTCATTAACAAACTACCCTTTAGCCTAGGCTTATCTTCCCTTCGTTAACAAACTAACCTTTAGCCTAGGTTTATCTTCCCTTTCATCAACAAATTAACCTTTATCCTAGGCTTATCTTCCCTTCGTTAACAAACTAACATTTAGCCTAGGTTTATCTTCCCTTTCACTAACACACTAACCTTTAGCCTAAGCTTATCTTCCCTTTCATCAACAAATTAACCTTTAGCCTAGGCTTATCTTCCCTTTCATCAACAAATTAACCTTTAGCCTAAGCTTATCTTCCCTTTCATCAACAAATTAACCTTTAGCCTAGGCTTATCTTCCCTTCGTTAACAAACTAACCTTTAGCCTAGGTTTATCTTCCCTTTCACTAACACACTAACCTTTAGCCTAGGATTTCGCTGCCTTTCACTTTCCGCACCTGTTGAAAAATCAACACAGACCGGATTAAGATTACGTCAACACAGACCGGATTAAGATTACGTCAACACAGACCGGATTAAGATTACATCGCCACAGACAGAACACACCCTCCCCCACACCCCCACCCCTACTACTTTTCAGACCAATTTTTTTTTCTTACTACGACTCCCTTGATTCCCATCTGTCTTTTCACCCCCGTCCACATCCCCGCCCCTCCAACCTATTTGGGATCACCCCATCCTCACCCCCAACACACACACACACGCGAAATACTCTCACACAGAAAAGATGCTAAATCCCCTAGAGCTGTCTTTGATTGTTGATTACTTGGATGTAGATGGGTAGATCATGGAGAAATGGACCAATGAAAGTATCGCTTGCATCAAGCGCATGAGAGATCTTGGCTTCACGTATTAAGACAATATCTTGGCTGACAAACATCTTGAAATCTTAACTGGCAAACATCTTCACATCTTGACTGGCGAACATCTTCACATCTAGACTGGCGAACATCTTGGCTGACGAACATCTTCATATCTTGACTGCCGAACATCTTCACATCTAGACTGTCGAACATCTTCACATCTTGGTTGGCAAACATCTTCACATCTTGGTTGGCGAACATCTTCACATCTTGACTGACGAACATCTTCACATCTTGACTGGCGAATGTCTCCACATCTTGGTGGCGAACATCTCCACATCTTGGTGGCGAACATCTTCACATCTTGACTGGCAAACATCTTCACATCTTTACTGGCGAACATCTTCACATCTTGGTTGGCGAAAATCTTGACTAGCGAACATCTTCACATCTTGACTGGCGAACATCTTGACTGGCAAACATCTTCACATCTTGACTGGCGAACATCTTCACATCATGGTTGGCGAACATTTTCACATCTTGGTTGGCGAACATCTTGACTGGCGAACATCTTCACATCTTTACTGGCGAATCTCTTCACATCTTGACTGGCGAACATCTTCACATCTTGACCGGCGAACATCTTGACTGGCGAACATCTTCACATCTTGACCGGCGAACATCTTGACTGGCGAACATCTTCACATCTTGACTGGCGAACATCTTGACTGGCGAACATCTTCACATCTTTACTGGCGAATCTCTTCACATCTTGACTGGCGAACATCTTCACATCTTGACTGGCGAACATCTTCACATCTTGACTGGTGAACATCTTCACATCTTTGTTGGCGAACATCTTCACATCTTGACTGGCGAACATCTTCACATCTTGACTGGTGAACATCTTCACATCTTTGTTGGCGAACATCTTCACATCTTGACTGGCGAACATCTTGACTGTCGAACATCTTCATAAACTCGTGTCTGAATCACATCTCAAAATCTTAGCTTGCGAACATTTTCCCCAAATCGTGTCTGACCAGCTTCTTCACAACATAAATACTATCCTACCTCTACTGAAAAACAATTCATACTATGTACTCACAAGTTTTCTAAAATACCTCGGGTTAATCCCATGCGTACGTTTACACAGTGTGTAACACCAAATCTTGCTGACGTATACGCCTATCGGCATGGTACAACACATGTAAACAAAGACGTCAGTGACTACTGTGTAGCAGTCATGATTAAATTAATTAATACGTCAAAAAATGTTTTTGAGTTATCTACCTTGGCGCATCTATAATCCGATTACTAGTGGGTTTCTAAAATGTAATTCTCCGAGTTCAATGTAAATAGGTCTGACTGTGAGAATATAGAAATAAACGATCGCTAATTTATGACATGAGCCTGCATCATCACTCACACTGTGAAATATTAAGTTCTTGCCGAAGGCAGTGCATCTTAGCCCAAATAAGCAGCATCCATTTTTAAATGCGTTGGAAATTCCATCAAAGTTATTATTATAAAACTCAAGATTAAAATCTACTAACTTCATTAATTAAAGCTAAGAAAAAAAAATATTGGGCTTTTGAAAGAAAAATCATCAATGTTAACAAAAATGATTATTTTTTTACTATTAACATTCAATTAAGCTGATTATTTTTGCCTTTGTATTGATTTAAGTCTTCTATTTGTTACTATCTCTGGGTAAAGTCATATTTTATTCGTAGAAGATAAAATTGTTTTTGAGTTTACATGAGTAAACATTAACATGATAAATAGATGTAATGATCTCCAAATTGTAAACTATGTGTTCAAAATAGTTTTTCTTAAAGCGGACTTGTTGTTTTACTTTACTGTACTTTGTACTGTGTCTAGTGTCAGAGATCAATACTTCAATAGCAAATTATTTTTCCAGAGTTCTCTTCCACTAAATGAAGTCAACAACAAGTGCGGATAGTGTCTAGACAGCTTTAAACTTTTAAGGAGTTTGCCTATCAGAATACCGTAGAGTGAATTAAATTATGTACAAACAACAAAGTAAAGTAAAAATACCCTTCAGGCCTAATGAGAGCAGATGAAGTAAATTTATTCTGGTTTTTAAATACAACATACGAAAGAATGGTGACCGGAAATCTGAGCAATAGAAAACTGTGCAACGGAAATCTGCGCAACGGAAAACTACACAGAAAAAAATGCGCAAGGGCATTTTTCTTTCCTTAAATCGAGCTTTTATAGACATTAATGGAATGACGTTATGTACATTGCAGAATAACAAATAATATTTTCAGGAAATATAATAAAAAAATTAAAGAAGATTAAGTTTGTATTTGAGCATTTTTATGTATGCGCATATTTCCGATCGCGCATTTTTCTAGCAACCGAAAGCATAGTTATTTTTATATCGTGGGAATAAACGCCAGCAAGAACAATCGGACTGGACAGCAACAACGTTTTAATTTCCAGCAGTAAATGTGTGTCTGTCGTGTGCCATGATGGTCAGCCAATCAAAATGTAACCTTTAGATACACAAGGTCGAGTCACATCAAACGAAAAAACCATTGGTGATAATTTTTATGTTTTTCACAACAAGAGATCCAACACAAGTGGCCAGGGGACTAAACTCTCTGATCGTGATTGGGATTTAACCGGCGATAAACATTCATTTCACACTAATGAGGACAGGGCCCATAACTAGGGGAAGCAAGGACAGGGGCCATAACCAAGGACAGATAATAAAAAAGGGCGTTAGCGTAACACGAAGTATATTGCCCCTTGTGGTGGTGGGCTGATGGACTCCATTAGTGGAACTTAAGTGTGGTCTGGTCGGTGTTTGGAACATTACAGACAGTAAACAAAGGTGATTAGGTCAATCGTTTCGTCAATACTGTAAAATACCTACAAACATGTAAACATTTAGGCGTACATATTAATATATATATATATATACATATACATACACGCACATACACGCACACACACATGCACTCACACGCACGCACGCATGCACGCACACACATACACATATACACATTACATATATACACATATATATATATATATATATATATATATATATATATATATATATATATATATATATATATATATACATATATACATATATATATATATATATCTATAATATAACGCTGCTGGTAGTGTGTCAGTCCTTCCTTCCTTCCTTCCTTCCTTCCTTCCTTCCTTCCTTCCTTCCTTCCGTCATCGCTATAGCTATTGGAACCATAAAAGTAAACATTCGCACCATGCTGTGCTTTTCAGTGCACCGCAGTGTCTTATTATAAGTATTAGAGTAGGGTTTGTTTATATAGCGGCATAGAGCTATTTTATAATTTCCACTGTGTTTACTCTTTTGCATAACTTAAAGAAAATATTAAATACACGCACATTGCTAAAACATATTAAAAGGATCAATGTCAAATATCATTTTCGTTTATATTCCTAGAAAAAGTGGATACATTTTAATAACATAATAACAGTACGGTAGAAAAAATCAAATTAATTTAACTCTTTTCTAATTTTGACAAAGGAGGTAATTTAAAAATACATTAAACTCACGCTAATAAAAAATGTGAATGCAAATATACGTTCGTCATAGATGTAATTAGTGTTGCAATAATATAATTAGCAAAATGTGAATGCAAATTATTCGGATGTGTAAGAGGAAATTATTGTTAGAAAATTATAATTAGCATGGATTGATAAAAGGCAATCTTTTATTTATTTTATTCATTGAATGTGTAGGCCCTACTGTTTATTACTTATAATTTTTAATCAACTATTCAGCACTATTATAGACGCGTCATCACGTTCATTAGGTGCGCAATGGTTTTAGTTATGAAACTCTATTGTAAATTTTTAAAATTTAAAGTACTGGAAAAAAATGCGTGAATGGGTAAAGTGAAATATTGTATATATTATAGATACTGCCTATTATTTATACTGTTTACTAATTATTATTCTATCTTTCGGGTTTTATAGGAGAGGCGTAGCGAGAGGGGGGGGGGCATATGTCCCCGGGTGCCGACCTTAGGGGGCGCCAAAGTGGGTTGGAAAAAATTTGCGAGGGGGGCGAGGTGGTGGAAATCGAAAATTTTAGGGCGGGGGGGAGGGGTGCAAATCGAAAGTTTGAGGGGGGTGCAAATCACCGGAAAGGGCGCGATTTGGCGCTACGGGCTAGACTGTGAGCAATATGCCTTTATGATTGCATTTAAATTGTGTTTATGTTATGAGTGTTGTGTTTGTTTTTTCGTTTTTTTTTTTTTTTTTTTTTTTTTTTTGCGTTCGTTTGTTTTGTGTTTAGTTTTGTTCTGTTGGTACATTTAAAAAAAGATTTACCGTGGCGGAGCACGGGATGCAGCTAGTATATATATATATATATATATATATATATATATATATATATATATATATATATATATATATATATAATATAAGCGGGCTGTGTCTGTCCTTCCTTCCTTCCTTCCTTCCTTCCGTCCGTCATCGCTATAGATTTTGGGACTATAAAAGTAAACACTCGCACCATGCTGTGCTTTTCAGTGCACCGCAGTGTCTTATTATAAGTATTAGAGTAGGGTTTGTTTATATAGCGGCATAGAGCTATTTTATAATTGCCACGGTTTTTACTCTTTCGCATAACGTCAAAAAAATATTAAATACACGCACATTGCTAAAACGTATTAAAAAGATTAATGTCAAATATCATTTTCGTTAAGGCTCCTAGAAAAAGTGGATACATTTTAATAAGATAATAACAGTACGGTAGAAAAATCAAATTAATTTAACTCTTTTCTAATTTTGACAAAGGAGGTAATTTAAAAATACATTAAACTCACGCTAATAAAAAATGTGAATGCAAATATACGTTCGTCATAGAAGGAATTAGTGTTGCAATAAAATAATTAGCAAAATGTGAATGCAAATTATTCGCATGTGTAAGAGGAAATTGTTAGAAAATTATAATTAGCATGGATTGAGAAAAGGCAATCTTTTATTTATTTTATTCACTGAATGTAGGCCCTACTGTTTATTACTTATAATTTTTAATCAACTATTCAGCACTATTATAGACGCGTCATCACGTTCATTAGGTGCGCAATGGTTTTAGTTATGAAACTCTATTGTAAATTTTTAAAATTTAAAGTACTGGAAAAAATGCGTGAATGGATAAAGTGAAATATTGTAGGTAAAACACGGATATTTAAAATACTGCCTATTATACTGTTTACTAATTATTATTCTATCTTTCGGTTTGAGGACAAGCTAGGGGTTTTATAGGAGAGGCGTAGCGAGGGGAGGGCATATGTCACCGGGTGCCGACCTTAGGGGGCGCCAAATTGGGTTGGAAAAAATTTGCAAGGGGGGGTGGAAATCGAAAGTTTTAGGGCGGGGGGGGACAGGGGTGCAAATCGAAAGTTTGAGGGGGGTGCAAATCACCGGAAAGGGCGCGATTTGGCGCTACGGGCTAGACTGTGAGCAATATGCCTTTATGATTGCATTTAAATTGTGTTTATGTTATGAGTGTTGTGTTTGTTTTTCCGTTTGTTTTTTTTGTTTTTTTTTTTGCGTTCGTTTGTGTTGTGTTTAGTTTTGTTCTGTTCCCAAGTTGGTACATTTAAAAAAGATTTACCGTGACGGAGCAGGGGATGCATGACCGGAAAGGGCGCGATTTGGCGCTACGGGCTAGACTGTGAGCAATATGCCTTTATGATTGCATTTAAATTGTGTTTATGTTATGAGTGTTGTGTTTGTTTTTTCGTTTGTTTTTTGTTTTTTTTTTGCGTTCGTTTGTGTTGTGTTTAGTTTTGTTCTGTTCCCAAGTTGGTACATTTAAAAAAGATTTACCGTGGCGGAGCAGGGGATGCATGACCGGAAAGGGCGCGATTTGGCGCTACGGGCTAGACTGTGAGCAATATGCCTTTATGATTGCATTTAAATTGTGTTTATGAGTGTTGTGTTTGTTTTTTCGTTTGTTTTTTGTTTTTTTTTTTGCGTTCGTTTGTGTTGTGTTTAGTTTTGTTCTGTTCCCAAGTTGGTACATTTAAAAAAGATTTACCGTGGCGGAGCACGGGATGCAGCTAGTCTATAATATAACGCTGCTGGTAGTGTGTCAGTTCTTCCTTCCTTCCTTTCTTCCGTCATCGCTATAGATTTTGGAACCATAAAAGTAAACATTCGCACCATGCTGTGCTTTTCAGTGCACCGCAGTGTCTTATTATAAGTATTAGAGTAGGGTTTGTTTATATAGCGGCATAGAGCTATTTTATAATTGCCACGGTTTTTACTCTTTCGCATAACGTCAAGAAAATATTAAATACACGCAAACTGCTAAAACGTATTAAAAATATTAATGTCAAATATCATTTTTGTTTAGGTTCCCAGAAAAAGTAGATACATTTTAATAAGATAATAACAGTACGGTAGAAAAATCAAATTAATTTAACTCTTTTCTAATTTTGACAAAGGAGGTAATTTAAAAATACATTAAACTCACGCTAATAAAAAATGTGAATGCAAATATACGTTCGTCATAGAAGGAATTAGTGTTGCAATAAAATAATTAGCAAAATGTGAATGCAAATTATTCGCATGTGTAAGAGGAAATTGTTAGAAAATTATAATTAGCATGGATTGAGAAAAGGCAATCTTTTATTTATTTTATTCACTGAATGTAGGCCCTACTGTTTATTACTTATAATTTTTAATCAACTATTCAGCACTATTATAGACGCGTCATCACGTTCATTAGGTGCGCAATGGTTTTAGTTATGAAACTCTATTGTAAATTTTTAAAATTTAAAGTACTGGAAAAAATGCGTGAATGGATAAAGTGAAATATTGTAGGTAAAACACGGATATTTAAAATACTGCCTATTATACTGTTTACTAATTATTATTCTATCTTTCGGTTTGAGGACAAGCTAGGGGTTTTATAGGAGAGGCGTAGCGAGGGGAGGGCATATGTCACCGGGTGCCGACCTTAGGGGGCGCCAAATTGGGTTGGAAAAAATTTGCAAGGGGGGGTGGAAATCGAAAGTTTTAGGGCGGGGGGGGGACAGGGGTGCAAATCGAAAGTTTGAGGGGGGTGCAAATCACCGGAAAGGGCGCGATTTGGCGCTACGGGCTAGACTGTGAGCAATATGCCTTTATGATTGCATTTAAATTGTGTTTATGTTATGAGTGTTGTGTTTGTTTTTCCGTTTGTTTTTTTTGTTTTTTTTTTTTGCGTTCGTTTGTGTTGTGTTTAGTTTTGTTCTGTTCCCAAGTTGGTACATTTAAAAAAGATTTACCGTGACGGAGCAGGGGATGCATGACCGGAAAGGGCGCGATTTGGCGCTACGGGCTAGACTGTGAGCAATATGCCTTTATGATTGCATTTAAATTGTGTTTATGTTATGAGTGTTGTGTTTGTTTTTTCGTTTGTTTTTTGTTTTTTTTTTGCGTTCGTTTGTGTTGTGTTTAGTTTTGTTCTGTTCCCAAGTTGGTACATTTAAAAAAGATTTACCGTGGCGGAGCAGGGGATGCATGACCGGAAAGGGCGCGATTTGGCGCTACGGGCTAGACTGTGAGCAATATGCCTTTATGATTGCATTTAAATTGTGTTTATGAGTGTTGTGTTTGTTTTTTCGTTTGTTTTTTGTTTTTTTTTTTGCGTTCGTTTGTGTTGTGTTTAGTTTTGTTCTGTTCCCAAGTTGGTACATTTAAAAAAGATTTACCGTGGCGGAGCACGGGATGCAGCTAGTCTATAATATAACGCTGCTGGTAGTGTGTCAGTTCTTCCTTCCTTCCTTTCTTCCGTCATCGCTATAGATTTTGGAACCATAAAAGTAAACATTCGCACCATGCTGTGCTTTTCAGTGCACCGCAGTGTCTTATTATAAGTATTAGAGTAGGGTTTGTTTATATAGCGGCATAGAGCTATTTTATAATTGCCACGGTTTTTACTCTTTCGCATAACGTCAAGAAAATATTAAATACACGCAAACTGCTAAAACGTATTAAAAATATTAATGTCAAATATCATTTTTGTTTAGGTTCCCAGAAAAAGTAGATACATTTTAATAAGATAATAACAGTACGGTAGAAAAATCAAATTAATTTAACTCTTTTCTAATTTTGACAAAGGAGGTAATTTAAAAATACATTAAACTCACGCTAATAAAAAATGTGAATGCAAATATACGTTCGTCATAGAAGGAATTAGTGTTGCAATAAAATAATTAGCAAAATGTGAATGCAAATTATTCGCATGTGTAAGAGGAAATTGTTAGAAAATTATAATTAGCATGGATTGAGAAAAGGCAATCTTTTATTTATTTTATTCACTGAATGTAGGCCCTACTGTTTATTACTTATAATTTTTAATCAACTATTCAGCACTATTATAGACGCGTCATCACGTTCATTAGGTGCGCAATGGTTTTAGTTATGAAACTCTATTGTAAATTTTTAAAATTTAAAGTACTGGAAAAAATGCGTGAATGGATAAAGTGAAATATTGTAGGTAAAACACGGATATTTAAAATACTGCCTATTATACTGTTTACTAATTATTATTCTATCTTTCGGTTTGAGGACAAGCTAGGGGTTTTATAGGAGAGGCGTAGCGAGGGGAGGGCATATGTCACCGGGTGCCGACCTTAGGGGGCGCCAAATTGGGTTGGAAAAAATTTGCAAGGGGGGGTGGAAATCGAAAGTTTTAGGGCGGGGGGGGGACAGGGGTGCAAATCGAAAGTTTGAGGGGGGTGCAAATCACCGGAAAGGGCGCGATTTGGCGCTACGGGCTAGACTGTGAGCAATATGCCTTTATGATTGCATTTAAATTGTGTTTATGTTATGAGTGTTGTGTTTGTTTTTCCGTTTGTTTTTTTTGTTTTTTTTTTTTTGCGTTCGTTTGTGTTGTGTTTAGTTTTGTTCTGTTCCCAAGTTGGTACATTTAAAAAAGATTTACCGTGACGGAGCAGGGGATGCATGACCGGAAAGGGCGCGATTTGGCGCTACGGGCTAGACTGTGAGCAATATGCCTTTATGATTGCATTTAAATTGTGTTTATGTTATGAGTGTTGTGTTTGTTTTTTCGTTTGTTTTTTGTTTTTTTTTTGCGTTCGTTTGTGTTGTGTTTAGTTTTGTTCTGTTCCCAAGTTGGTACATTTAAAAAAGATTTACCGTGGCGGAGCAGGGGATGCATGACCGGAAAGGGCGCGATTTGGCGCTACGGGCTAGACTGTGAGCAATATGCCTTTATGATTGCATTTAAATTGTGTTTATGAGTGTTGTGTTTGTTTTTTCGTTTGTTTTTTGTTTTTTTTTTTGCGTTCGTTTGTGTTGTGTTTAGTTTTGTTCTGTTCCCAAGTTGGTACATTTAAAAAAGATTTACCGTGGCGGAGCACGGGATGCAGCTAGTCTATAATATAACGCTGCTGGTAGTGTGTCAGTTCTTCCTTCCTTCCTTTCTTCCGTCATCGCTATAGATTTTGGAACCATAAAAGTAAACATTCGCACCATGCTGTGCTTTTCAGTGCACCGCAGTGTCTTATTATAAGTATTAGAGTAGGGTTTGTTTATATAGCGGCATAGAGCTATTTTATAATTGCCACGGTTTTTACTCTTTCGCATAACGTCAAGAAAATATTAAATACACGCAAACTGCTAAAACGTATTAAAAATATTAATGTCAAATATCATTTTTGTTTAGGTTCCCAGAAAAAGTAGATACATTTTAATAAGATAATAACAGTACGGTAGAAAAATCAAATTAATTTAACTCTTTTCTAATTTTGACAAAGGAGGTAATTTAAAAATACATTAAACTCACGCTAATAAAAAATGTAAATGCAAATATACGTTCGTCATAGAAGGAATTAGTGTTGCAATAATATAATTAGCAAAATGTGAATGCAAATTATTCGGATGTGTAAGAGGAAATTATTGTTAGAAAATTATAAATAGCATGGATTGATAAAAGGCAATCTTTTATTTATTTTATTCACTGAATGTAGGCCCTACTTTTTATTGCTTATAATTTTTAATCAACTATTCAGCACTATTATAGACGCGTCATCACGTTCATTAGGTGCGCAATGGTTTTAGTTATGAAACTCTATTGTAAATTTTTAAAATTTAAAGTGCTGGAAATAAATTGCGTGAATGGATAAAGTGAAATATTGTATATATTATAGATACTGACTATTATTTATACTGTTTTCTAATTATTATTCTATCTTTCGGGTTTTATAGGAGAGGCGTAGCGAAGGGGGGGGGCATATGTCCCCGGGTGCCGACCTTAGGGGGCGCCAAAGTGGGTTGGAAAAAATTTGCGAGGGGGGTGGTGGTGGAAATCGAAAGTTTTACGGCGGGGGGGGGGGGGGGGAAGGGGTGCAAATCGAAAGTTTGAGGGGGGTGCAAATCACCGGAAAGGGCGCGATTTGGCGCTACGGGCTAGACTGTGAGCAATATGCCTTTATGATTGCATTTAAATTGTGTTTATGTTATGAGTGTTGTGTTTGTTTGTTCGTTTTTTTTTTTTTTTTTTTTTTTTTTTTGCGTTCGTTTGTGTTGTGTTTAGTTTTGTTCTGTTGGTACATTTAAAAAAGATTTACCGTGGCGGAGCACGGGATGCAGCTAGTTCTATAATATAAGCGGGTTGAGCGTGTGTCAGTCCTTCCTTCCTTCCTTCCTTCCTTCCGTCATCGCTATAGATTTTGGAACCATAAAAGTAAACTTCGCACCAAGCTGTGCTTTTTAGTGCACCGCAGTGTCTTATACAAGAAAAAGAGTCGGGTTTGTTTATATAACGACATAGAGCTATTTTATAATAGCCACTGTTTTTACTCTTTTGCATAACGTAAAGAAAATATTGAATACACGCACATTGCTAAAACATATTAAAAGGATCAATGTCAAATATCATTTTCGTTTATATTCCTAGAAAAAGTGGATACATTTTAATAACATAATAACAGTAAGGTAGAAAAATCAAATCAATTTAACTCTTTTTTCTAATTTTGAAAAGGGAGGTTGTAACAACATCAATTTCATTGTTGTTATTGTGGGTACGTTTAATAAACTCAGACGAGCAATAGTCGTAACTTCAAACTATAACTTTATTTACACTTTATACAGTGAAATAATAAATCCATAGTAAATCAATAGTAGAAGATAACTGGTATGAGTACAATCACAATCACGAATCAAAGTGACGTGATGACATCCTACTCACAGCAAGCAACAAGCACCTTTCGTTCACCTTGCGCTCCCTTTTATACGGTCCATTCTCTCCCCTTACGTACATGAGCGATCTCACAAAAACGTGGAAAAATACATGACGTGTCGCTCAGACAGTCCTTCCGCTAGCCAGGTACTCTACATTCAACTTCATGTAAAACACAATATAATAAAGATACCTAATAATACAGTCTGTGACAGAGGTAATTTAAAAATAAATTAAACTCACGCTAATTAAAAAAATGTGAATGCAAATCTACAGGGCGTCTTAGAAGGAATTAGTGTTTCAATAATGTAATTAGCAAAATGTGAATGCAAATTGTGCGGATGTGGAAGAGGAAATTATTGTTAGAAAATTATAATTAGCATGGATTGATAAAAGACAATCTTTTATTTATTTTATACACTGAATGTACTGTTTACTACTTATAATTTTTAATCAACTATCCCGCACTATTATAGTCGCGTCATCACGTTCATTGGGTGCGCAATGGTTTTAGTTATGAAACTCTATTGTAAATTTTTAAAATTTAAAGTACTGGGAAAAAAATGTGTGAATTGATAAAGTGATATATGGTAGGTAAAACACGGATATTTTAAATACTGCCTATTATTTATACTGTTTACTAATTATTATTATATCTTTCAGTTTGAGGACAAGCTGGAGGTTTTATAGGAGAGGCGTAGCGAGGGTGGGGGGGGGCATATGTCCCCGGGTGCCGACCTTAGGGGGCGCCAAAGTCGGTTGGAAAAAATTTGCGAGGGGGAAGGGGTGGAAATCGAAAGTTTTAGGGCGGGAGGGGGGGGGGGGTGCAAATCGAAAGTTCGAGGGGGGTGCAAATCAAAAGTTTGACCGGGGGGGGGGTCAAAACAAAAGTGGTGCAAATCGAAAGTAAGAGGGGGGTGCAAATCGAAAGTTTAAGGGGGTGGGGTGGAAATTGAAATTTTGAGGGGAGGGGGTGCAAATCGTAAGTTTGAGGGGGGTCAAATCGGAAAGGGTCGCTACGCCTCTGTTTTATAGTCATTTACTGTGTCAGACGCGTCCGCCGGCGCTCGGAAAGGGCTCGATTTGGCGCTACGGGCTAGACTGTGAGCAATATTCCTTTATGATTGCATTTAAGATGTGTTTATGTTATGAGTGTTGTGTTTGTTTTTTCGTTTGTGTTTTTTTTTTTTGCGTTCGTTTGTGTTGTGTTTAGTTTCTCTGTTCTTAAGTTGGTACATTTAAAAAAGATTTACCGTGGCGGAGCACGGGATGCAGCTATATATATACATATATATATATATATATATATATATATATATATATATATATATATATATATATATATATATATATATATATATATATATATATATATATATATGGTATTAAAATACGTTATTAAAATATGGATAGTGGTGTTGATCTTTGGATAGCTTTTTCGCCAACGATCAAAGAATTCTTCAATATAATGTTCACTTAATCTCCCTAGAGTTAATCGATTCCTTTTTCAGTTTAATTAATGAGGTCTGAGAAACTTTACTTTTAAAAAAATCATTTAACAACCGAAAGTTGTCAATATTAGTAATTGTTGTTTGTTATTAACCCATGTACTGTTTGGAACAAATGTACGTTTTATTTTTAATGTATCTCCTGGTCTAACGCTGGAAACTGTTACCTTACAATAGACAACACGGACCATAACTCATGTCTGTCTGATCAATCAAAAATCAGTCTCGCCAAGATTTCAAAACGATCGGACAACCGAGATATGAAACAGATTATAAACAGCTTTTTCGTATTTGGAGATAATCGAAACAACTAAGAAAAAAAAAACTAAGACAAAATACTCGTTAATAACTGAGTTACATCACAGTATAACTACAAAAAAGTCACGATTTATTAACCTTAGGTGTAAGAGAAAACTGATATCTGTTGTATAAGTTGTTTTGTTCAATTTTTTTTTTCTGTAAACATTTTTTACTCGTTAACTATCTTCACAACTCGGCGGTGATGAGGCTACTAGTCCGCGGATTTAATGAAAGTAAATGGCCCCAGTCACGTGGTATGGGAAGAAAGTAGTCCCCGCCCTGAGGCTTAAAGACTATTTGATCTCCGTCTTGTCCCTACGCCATTAGACCGGAAGTGGGCTGTCAATTAAAAACTAGTACCGGAACCTGCTTAATCGTTTCTCATAAGATTTTTTTCAGTGTTTTTATTTTTTAAAGATATGTGTTGTAAGGTCATATAAACCTAGGCTAAAGGTTAATGTGTAATGAAAGGCATATAAATTTAGGCTAAAGGTTAGTGTGTAAGGAAAGTTCACATAAACCTAGGTTATGGGTTAATGTGTTAATAAAGAATCCATAAAACTCAGTCCGCAAAAATATATCAGACTTAAATTTTTATACTAGCTGACATTTTTCAATAGGAATAATTTCTTGAATAATGTCTTTTTTTTCTATTAAGAAAATAAATCAGATGTGCAGATGTAGGTTTTATATTTATTTTGAATCCCCCAAAATCATGTTGGATTTATTTTTAAAAAAAAACAGAATCAGGAAGCTTGATTAAATCTTTGAAACTGATTATAAAAACACAATAAGATAAGCGAATAATCGGATGGACAGATGGGTTGATAGAGATAGCGAAAGAAAAAAATTACAGACAGAAAGTTATAGACACTAGTAGACAGACTGAGGGACAGACAGAGAAAAACGTAAAGGGATATAGACAGACAGAGTGAAGGACACACAAACAAACATACTGATATTTACTGACAGACACACAGGCACAGACAAACACAAAGACATAGAAACACACAGACACACGGACATATATTCACATAAGACTGCACAGAAACACAGAGACACACAAACAGACAAACACACAGACATCACACAAAAACACAAAGACACACAAACATACAGACAGACATACAGATTAAAACACAGATATCACACAAAAACACAAAGACACACAAACATACAGACAGACATACAGATTAAAACACAGATAAGCCGCACACAGAAACACACAGACACACACAAAGACTGCAAAAAAGCACAGACACACACAGATAGATAAACACAAAGACAGACCTTATACAAAAACACAAGAGAAACACATACACACAGACAACCCGCAAATAAAACGACAAAAAACACACAAAAACACAGACAAAGCGCAAAACAAAAACCACAAGAAAACACACACAGACAGAACTCACAAAAACACAAAGAACCACACAAACACACAGACAGACAGACCTCACACAAAAATGATTTGTAATCCCACGTAAACGCTAGTAAAAAAAATTTCCAGGCACCTCGTTAAACGTCCCATTAATGATCGTGGATTTGAACACGAAAGGGGAGTTAAATGTAACGTAAATTAGGTTTAAATACATTAAGAGTTATCTGTCGTGGGGGACTTTTTTTTTATCTAGTCCCACATAACATAGCATTGTTTTCTTTGTCATACAATTTTTATTTCGACTATAAAAAGTGCGGGACATTTTTTTTTATCTTCATTGCTTTGGTAATGTCCCATCTAATTAAGGTTTGAAAAATTGGACAAAGGAGTTTTACACTGAGATCTACATAGCCTAGGGCGGGTCTAGCAGGTAATGATTCAAAGGTTGAGTTCAGTTCGGTTGTTCGTTGCGTCAGGAGTCAGTGCTTTGCTAATGACGCCGATGAGAGAAGGCGGCTTGATACGGAGAGAGTCGTCGATGGGTTTCATGGCAAATGGTCTCAGACAAAATATCCCAGACAAAATATCCTAGACAAAATACCCCGACAAAATATCCCAGACAAAATATATCAGACAAATTATCCCAGACTACACATCTCACATGCGAAATTTCTCTAAGACAAAAAAATCTCAGAACAATGTCTCACGACAACATTATAAAAGACAAAATATCTCTTTTACTTTTTACGTTTGAATTTTTTCTCTGACAAATCTTTTTCAAACTCTTTCACGTGATTTTTAAAATTCAGAATGTTAGAAACATGTTCTTTTTCTTTTGCCTTTTTACGTGAACTATATTTTCATGACAATTTTTCTTTAGACCATTTCTACTCAAATTCTTAAAAACAAAATAACTTATTATATCTAAACACGTGACATTATAGGAAGCCTTGCAAACACAACAGATTAAATCTTACATTAACAGGGAGCTTCCTCCTTGAACATATTGCTTTTGTTTATCATCTCTCGTCTGCTATTTATAGAAGGTAAAGTTCAATGGAATTAGGTGGTAAAGTATAGGAATTAGAGGTAGAGTTCAGAGGAATTAGGTTCTACGGTTTGTATGAATTAGTCCGTAAATGATAGAGGAATTAGGTTCTAAGGTTTGTATAAATTAGTAAGTAAATTTTAGAGGAATTTTGAGGCAACGTTTTAAAGAAATTAGAAAGTTATGTTTAAATTAAATATGGGGTAATGTTTTTTGGAATTAGGAAGTAAAGTTCAGAGGAATTAGAAGGTTAATTTTAGATGAATTAGGAAGTAATGTTAAAATTTATAAGGGGGTAACTTTTATAGGAATTAGGAAGTAAGGTTTAAATGAAATAGAAGGTGCAGTTTGTAGGAATTATCAGGTGCGGTTTGGAAGGCTTACAAAATAAATTTTATGCTGAATCGACCAAATAAGTGAGTGTGTGCAGTTGTTTTCTTACAAAAGATTCAAGCCATTTCAATGGCCTATCATATTGTTGCACATTGTGCAATACATACCATGACACTCACTTTCACTTTTAATTATACAGAAATCTTTTCTTTAAGACTGCGAAGTCTTAATCTCCGAAATATATAGTCCCTAATACGTGGTCTACATTAGTTAGTCCCTAACATGCTATTCCCTTACTATTCCCCAATATGTTGTCTTAAATACTTAGACCTCGAAACATAATCCCAAATACATTGTCTACAATAGGGAGTTTCCAACACATTCCCCAGTGTGAACCCACTCCCCAATATGTTCTCACAAATAAATGGCGGAAAATACAAAATCACCAAAGTAAAGTCAACGATGAAATTCGCCAATACCAAATCACTAAAGTAAAGTCAACGATGAAATTCGCCAATACCAAATCACTAAAGTAAAGTCAACGATGAAAATCGCCAATACCAAATCACTAAAGTAAAGTCAACGATGAAATTCGCCAATACCAAATCACTAAAGTAAAGTCATCGATAAAAATCGCCAATACCAAATCACTAAAGTAAAGTCAACGATGAAATTCGCCAATACCAAATCACTAAAGTAAAGTTAACGATAAAAATCGCCAATACCAAATCACCAAAGTAAAGTCAACGATGAAATTCGCCAATACCAAATCACTAAAGTAAAGTCAACGATGAAATTCGCCAATAGCAAATCACCAAAGTAACGTCAACGATAAAATTTGCCAATAAAAAATCACAGAAGTAACGTCAACCATACAAAATCACCCATACAGCAGTATACATACAACATTACCCATACAATCATACTTTTACATAGATTTTATCTTCAGACAAACCTTCATGATTTGACTTTGTCATACTTTTACATAGATTTTATCTTCAGACAAACCTTCATGATTTGACTTTGTCATACTTTTACATAGAATTTATCTTCAGACAAACCTTCTTGGTTGGACTTTGTCATACTTTTACATAGATTTTATCTTCAGACAAACCTTCATGGTTTGACTTTGTCATACTTTTACATAGATTTTATCTTCAGACAAACCTTCGTGGTTGGACTTTGTCATACTTTTACATAGATTTTATCTTTAGACAAACCTTCATGGTTGGACTTTGTCATACTTTTACATAGATTTTATCTTCAGACAAACCTTCATGGTTGGACTTTGTCATACTTTTACATAGATTTTATCTTCAGACAAACCTTCATGGTTGGACTTTGTCATACTTTTACATAGATTTTATCTTCAGACAAACCTTCATGGTTGGACTTTGTCATACTTTTACATAGATTTTATCTTCAGACAAACCTTCATGGTTGGACTTTGTCATACTTTTACATAGATTTTATCTTCAGACAAACCTTCATGGTTGGACTTTGTCATACTTTTACATAGATTTTATCTTCAGACAAACCTTCATGGTTGGACTTTGTCATACTTTTACATAGATTTTATCTTCAGACAAACCTTCATGGTTGGACTTTGTCATACTTTTACATAGATTTTATCTTCAGACAAACCTTCATGGTTGGACTTTGTCATACTTTTACATAGATTTTTTCTTCAGACAAACCTTCATGGTTGGACTTTGTCATACTTTTACATAGATTTTATCTTCAGACAAACCTTCATGCTTGGACTTTGTGCTGTCCTCATCTGCTGTCGTCTCCACAATCCCCAAAGGAAATCTTTCTCACAGTTTCTTTTTAAAACCTGTCTGTTATACCGTCCATCAATGTATCCGATACTTTAAGCGCCAGCGAAGTTCACTAACACAACCAAAACTGCTACCATACCTAAGGGAACCATAAAACATGTCTCCGATACTTTAAGCCACAGAGAAGTTAACCCACACAACCAAAACTGATGTCATACCTAAGTGTACCATAAAACATGTCTCCGATACTTTAAGCCACAGTGAAGTTCACACAACCAAAACTGCTGTCATACCTAAGTGTACCATAAAACATGTCTCCGATACTTAAGCCACAGTGAAGTTCACACAACCAAAACTGCTGTCATACCTAAGTGTACCATAAAACATGTCTCCGATACTTAAGCCACAGTGAAGTTCACACAACCAAAACTGCTATCATACCTAAGTGTACCATAAAATCTATTTGTTATGCCGTTTATTGATGTATCCGATACTTTAAACCACAGCGAAGTTCACTAACACAACCAAAACTGCTTTCATACCTAAGTGTACTGTAAACATTTACTTGCTGGAGGCTGCACTCTTTGTTAGATTGTGGCCATGATGATAGATAATTATGGAACATTTGGTTAACCCTTTTAATTAATTAAAATTAGCAAATTGATAGGCAGTTCCAAAACAGCTAGTTATTTGTGTTGTGGTGGTGGTTGGGGAATGATTGATAAAATAAAAGAGATTAACGGTTGAGAGAATAGATGAGAGAGAGAGAGGGAAGTTGATAAAAAAGTGGTTAGGGGTTTGTTAAAATAGAGGAAAGATTGATTAAACAGAGAAGGGGGGGGGGGTTGATAAAATAGAGTAGTGGGCGGTCGATGAATTATGTGACGGGGGGGGGAAGGGAATAAACTACACGCTAACAGATGAGACTTAAATGCTGATGATGAAGTTAATTTTCCCCTTTCTCTATGAATATGACAGACAATGTCAGTTACCCCCACCCCCTTCTTAGACTTCCGCATTTCTATGTCGTGGACAAGAAGGTCAAGGTTATTCTGTGTCTAGTTATGTAACGAGTTTTGATTGGCCGCATGGGGTTAGGTCTGGGGCGTGTTCTTCCGGTCGGGTGAGTATCGACATTGTAAGCGTCATTTTGGCTGTTATATGAATACCAGTAGCGTTAGCTTCATAACGTTCGTTTTATTCGTATCAGTATCGCTTGCTGTATATCGTTGTATACCGTTGGGTTTTTATAATATTATGCCGAAATCAATATATATGTATATAAGTGACCCAAAACAATATTACTTATAAAAGCCTGTTTTACTCTCTCCTATTCGGATTATAGATGAAGAATGACTGTTGCAATAGTGCAAAAAAATCAAAATCGAGACTTTAACAAATCGCGACGTTTTACACCTTCATGAAAAAAATTAAATTTTGTAAACCTGTTTCAATCTCTCTCCTCTCTGTATCTTATATATATATATATATATATATATATGTTTATATATATATATATATATATATATATATATATATATATATATATATATATATATATAATATATATATATATATATATATATATATAATATGTATATATATATATAATATATATATATATATATATATTTGTGTGTGTATGTGTTTGTTAATACAATACCATTCCAGCTAGGTGGACGAAATTGTATTTAAAAATATTTGTCTAAATGAAGGTTACCAAAATATTTTCTAACCTGGAAGTGGTACTTTATTTCTGACTTCTGCAAAAATACCGATAACACGATTACCGTTTCAGTTACGCTGACGAAATTTCATAATATGTCCAAATGGATAAACAGTAACGAAATTCAAATCCAAATCCTGAATCTGATTTTGCAAAAAATTATTTTTTTTTCCCCTTAAATCGCTTAGAAGTATGTCAACACTATTATTTTAATTGATTGCTGACTATTTTAACCTATTCGTGTTATTTATAACCGGCTTGCTAGTGCGTCACTTCTTCCTCCGCTTTACATCCGACTAGAACTTCATCAGAGTAAAGCAAGTAATCTTCATGGAAGTAATTAGATTTTAAGAACCCCAATTATGTTAGTGCACGACCCCATGCATATTTGAGGGGTTCTAAATAAACCTTGGGAAACTCTGTTCAGTCGCTATTTTTAGAAACGTCAATGCTTCTCTAATAACTACTGAGTATTCTCCCATACCTGGAGGAGGGATGGACACAATTTACTTTAATTATATCAGATACATAACCTTACAATGTCACGATAGTTCATTCAGTGTAAAATAACACGCATTTTAGATCAATCGTATGTTATGATTATTTTAAGCAATCTTTCTTACACATACACAAGTTTGGCCGGTTACATTTAGATTTTAGAATAATTGAGTATTACGTGTTTCAGTTTATATTTATTAAATATTTTGAGATAAATTGGGTCAGAGGTAGGTTGGTGATGTTGGAGTCAGAGGTAGGTTGGTGATGTTGGAGTCAGTAATAAGATGGTGATGTTGGAGTCAGTGATAAGATGGTGATGTTGGAGTCAGTGATAAGATGGTGATGTTGGAGTCAGTGATAAGATGGTGATGTTGGAGTCAGTGATAAGATGGTGATGTTGGAGTCAGTGATAAGATGGTGATGTTGGAGTCAGTGATAAGATGGTGATGTTGGAGTCAGTGATAAGATGGTGATGTTGGAGTCAGTGATAAGATGATGATGTTGGAGTCAGTGATAAGATGGTGATGTTGGAGTCAGTGATAAGATGATGATGTTGGAGTCAGTGATAAGATGGTGATGTTGGAGTCAGTGATAAGATGATGATGTTAGAGTCAGATAAAAGATGGTGATGTTGTAGCCAGGATGGTGATGTTGGAGTCAGTTTGGATGGTGATGTTGGATTTAGTTCAGGTTGGTGATGTTGGAGTCAGAGTTAGGTTGGTGATGTTGGAGTGAGATAAGTTTGTACGGGCTCACTAGAACCGTAGTTGGTTGCTAGGTGTATTATAGTAAGCTGCTGATTTGTTTTTCCACATACACTTACTGTAACCAAGAAGGTAGCCCCAGGCTTTTCATCAAACAGTCGCCAACTAGTCTCTGATGAACCTGCTTGACCCAATCACCCATTATAGGATTAACATCACATCTGAAGAGGTATTATGTACGTTCTCAGGAAAAGTATGTTTCAATTGATTAAAGTTTGACTCTTTACTCTTTCGGGTTGCTCGATAATGTTGTGAGCACACGGACACTCTTTTAAGGGTGTGTACAGCAACATTTAAGACAAACAACCACAAACGGGTTACAAAACAAGACTGAATGAAAAAAAAGGCTCGTTAACACTAAAAGAATTTGACAATATCTACACTATCGACACAATACAGGCTATTCTTAATGTTAACATAGGCTAGTACACAAACCAAGATACAGTGGCTATCTAACAGTACAGAACTAACCTACACAAACCAAGATACAGTGGCTATCTAACAGTACAGAACTAACCTACACAAACTAAGATACAGTAAATATTTAACAGTACAGAACTAACCTACACAAACTAAGATACAGCGGCTATCTAACAGTACAGAACTAACCTACACAAACTAAGATACAGTGGCTATCTAACAGTACAGAACTAACCTACACAAACTAAGATACAGTAAATATTTAACAGTACAGAACTAACCTACACAAACTAAGATACAGCGGCTATCTAACAGTACAGAACTAACCTACACAAACCAAGATACAGTGGCTATCTAACAGTACAGAACTAACCTACACAAACTAAGATACAGTAAATATTTAACAGTACAGAACTAACCTACACAAACTAAGATACAGCGGCTATCTAACAGTACAGAACTAACCTACACAAACTAAGATACAGTAAATATTTAACAGTACAGAACTAACCTACACAAACTAAGATACAGCGGCTATCTAACAGTACAGAACTAACCTACACAAACTAAGATACAGTAAATATTTAACAGTACAGAACTAACCTACACAAACCAAGATACAGTGGCTATCTAACAGTACAGAACTAACCTACACAAACCAAGATACAGTGGCTATCTAACAGTACAGAACTAACCTACACAAACTAAGATACAGTAAATATTTAACAGTACAGAACTAACCTACACAAACTAAGATACAGCGGCTATCTAACAGTACAGAACTAACCTACACAAACTAAGATACACTGGCTATTTAACAGTACAGAACTAACCTACATAAACTAAGATACGGTGGCTCTCTAACAGTACAGAACTAACCTACACAAACTAAGATACAGTGGCTATTTAACAATACAGAACTAACCTACACAAACTAAGATACGGTGGCTATCTAACAGTACAGAACTAACCTACACAAACTAAGATACAGTGGCTATTTAACAATACAGAACTAACCTACACAAACTAAGATACACTGGCTATTTAACAGTACAGAACTAACCTACACAAACTAAGATACAGTGGCTATTTAACAATACAGAACTAACCTACACAAACTAAGATACACTGGCTATTTAACAGTACAGAACTAACCTACACAAACTAAGATACACTGGCTATTTAACAGTACAGAACTAACCTACACAAACTAAGATACACTGGCTATTTAACAGTACAGAACTAACCTACACAAACTAAGATACAGTGGCTATCTAACATTACAGAACAAACCTACACAAAGTAAGATACGGTGGCTATCTAACAGTACAGAACTAACCTACACAAACTAAGATACAGTGGCTATTTAACAGTACAGAACTAACCTACACAAACTAAGATACAGTGGCTATCTAACATTACAGAACTAACCTACACAAACTAAGATACGGTGGCTATCTAACAGTACAGAACTAACCTACACAAACTAAGATACGGTGGCTATCTAACAATACAGAACTAACCTACACAAACTAAGATACAGTGGCTATCTAACATTACAGAACTAACCAACACAAACTAAGATACAGTGGCTATTCAACAGTACAGAACTAACCTACACAAACTAAGATACAGTGGCTATTTAACAATACAGAACTAACCTACACAAACTAAGATACGGTGTCTATCTAACATTACAGAACTAACCTACACAAACTAAGATACGGTGGCTATCTAACAGTACAGAACTAACCTACACAAACTAAGATACGGTGGCTATCTAACAGTACAGAACTAACCTACACAAACTAAGATACACTGGCTATCTAACATTACAGAACTAACCTACACAAACTAAGATACACTGGCTATCTAACATTACAGAACTAACCTACACAAACTAAGATACAGTGGCTATCTAACATTACAGAACTAACCTACACAAACTAAGATACACTGGCTATCTAACAGTACAGAACTAACCTACACAAACTAAGATACAGTGGCTATCTAACATTACAGAACTAACCTACACAAACTAAGATACACTGGCTATCTAACATTACAGAACTAACCTACACAAACTAAGATACACTGGCTATCTAACAGTACAGAACTAACCTACACAAACTAAGATACACTGGCTATTTAACAGTACAGAACTAACCTACACAAACTAAGATACACTGGCTATCTAACAGTACAGAACTAACCTACACAAACTAAGATACGGTGTCTATCTAACATTACAGAACTAACCTACACAAACTAAGATACACTGGCTATCTAACAGTACAGAACTAATCTACACAAACTAAGATACAGTGGCTATCTAACAGTACAGAAATAACCTACACAAACTAAGATACTGTGGCTATCTAACAGTACAGAACTAACCTACACAAACTAAGATACAGTGGCTATCTTACAGTACAGAACTAACCTACACTAACCTTGTGGAAGTCCTTGACTAAACTGAGGCAATCACAAACGTTATCACACACCTTATGTACACTTACAGAAAACATGTACAAACCGGACTGTCACAACTCACCGCACGAGGATTGAACAGGGACTAACGGGACATGGTACAAAGTAGAAACACCATTCACCCCATTCATCCATCTTCACTCATTCACTACAGATACTAAACGTTTAGCCGGTTATAAACTCTACACCTAAGAATTCACAAAAATAGACACCCTGGCTAGAGGCGTAGCTAGGGGGGGGGGGGGTGCGGGTAGGCGGGGGTGCCCAAATTTTAAGTTCGACCCGGCTACGCCTCTGACCCTGACTTCTCACTTCTTCTTAAAAAAAGTTAACAAGAATATTGTCGAGCTCACTAAATGTAATTAAAACCCCATTATTCTAATGATAATTGAATGTCCCTCATTATCTGTTGCTGTAAGGCAGAAAGAAAATATACTTCAAGGAATCTCTCCATCACCCACTCCCTCCCCCGCCTCACTGCATAAAAATCGAAACTTTATCCCACATTTTTTTTTTGAGGACTCCTAATTGAATAAGTATTTTAATGAAGCAATAATTACTCTCTATACTAGCAACCCAACAATCCGCGAATCGACGAAGTAATTTTTAGTGGTGTTACTGGGAAGGGTGTTATCAGGTGCGGTAACTGCGATCCCCTTTCTCACTCTTTTTCTTCTTTGGTCTTAATTTTAGTGTTGGAAGGGAACCCCTCCAACACAATTAAGTATACGTGGTTATGTGCCATTGAGGTCATTGACTCCGATTTCAGCCTGCTTTTCTTTTTGGATTTGCTTCCATAGCCTTTGTCCAACCAAGAACAAACTACAAGGCAGCAGTTGTTTGATTTCGGAGTTGACTCTCCTAGAAGAGTGGCTGTCCCCAGCTAACGAGCCTCATCTGCCCGAGGGTTCGAACTCGAGACTTTTCAGTTTAGCAACCATGAGCTTTACCGACTCGACCACGCAGGCCCCTTTCTCACTAATTAATTATTTTTAATTAAATGAAACATTGGTTAACAGGAATGGTTTGGAATTTTGAGTTTGGCGTCATCCCTTAAATGACGTCAGTCGGTGCAGACAACACTCCTCCCCCAGTCATGTGACGCTTCTAAAAATATAAATGACATCATCTCTACGGGGTACGTCGTGGTCGTGTAGGAAAGTGTATGATCACATGTCAAGAGTTCAGACACCGGGCAGATGAAGCTCGTTAGACCAGGGACAGCAACCCATCTAGAAAAGACAAATTCCAAAATAAAAATAAAAACTACAGACATGTAGAATGTCTTTGCATGCATAAAGGCTATAGGAGCAAATCCAGAAGGAAAAAGCAGGCTGAAATTGGAGTCAATGGCCTATACGGCGCATGACATGTTGACACGTAACACCTTGGTGGATAACCTTCTCAATTATTACAAAATAAGAACGAAGAAGAAGAAAGCTAAAAGGAAAGGTAAAATATTTATCTTTTGACCCCATGTGCACAAAGTGGTGTTCACGTGGTCTGTGAACGGACACGCCCCTTTCTTCTCTAACCGTCCAGAAAATCAACTCAAAAAATCTGTTCAGGCGTTATGACGAACTCTTTTGACTAACTTCCGGTCTGTATGACCTAGATTTTAGCGTCTTTAAATATTTGTACCCTACAGTGTTACGAAACAAACAAAAAATTGTCTTGTGTGACTAGCATTTCTTGACGTTTGGCAATTCGGTCCTTCGCTGGACGATATGACTAACTGTAATTAGGTTAATTAGTTTTTTACAATTGATTTTTCTTTTACACATTCTAAAGCTTGTTGTTTATTCATTCGGTTACAATTGTACACTGAAAGGTCAATGGCAGGGGTGGAAATACCATGCCGCCAGATAGTGATAATAGGAGGGGCCTTCTTCACTTAACTATATTAGTAACTGTAATTAGGTTAATTAGTTTTTAGAAATCCTTTTTTTTTATTTCTGCTGATGAAAATGAACACAATTTCATAATATAAAACGCGTTGTTTGTTAATTTGGTTATAGTGTTTTACTTAAAGGTTGAATGCATGGGCGGAACTACCATACCGCAAGACGCGAGGGGAGGGGGGGGATGAGCGAAGGCGGGGGGGGGGGGGGAGGAATAGGTCATTTAAGGACCCAAAATTCGATCAAGAAAATTTTTTTACTAAATATTTTTTATACACCTTGATGCAAATAGATTTGCTATATTTGGTGATCGTTCTACAGTCATTAACCCTAACCCACAGTGCGACGCTATAAATCTTAACGTCGTTTTTTTTTTTTAGTTTGGATGATCCTAGCGTAGGTATAAATATTGCAATGAATTTTCTCTATGAGTAAACAAAAAACAAACAAAGAAGCGGGCTATGCCATCTCAATTATACATGTATATGGGTAATTAGAGTTTTATGTTTGTTTAAACTACCAGGAACCATCCGGCACCCTCTCCCTCTTCTGTATGTTGACGTCACAAATTGACAAACCTATACTGATAGATACAGTCTAAGTGTAACATATATTTGAGCTATTAATACACAGTTCTATTTCAATACATCTTTCGTTAAATACAGTAGGCAAACATTCGATCAGATTTGAAATGTCTAAGACTAATTTGAGCACTTTATCCTTGAAAATAACTCCAAGCAAGGGAGAAAACTCTAGCCGTAAAAAGTATTTCTCCTGAGCTATAAATAGCAACGGTAATGACAATTTGCTATACATAGAAACGACGAAGCGTTTTTTTTTTGGAGGGGGGGGGGGGTGGAGAGAGACGACCAGAAATATCCGAAGATGAATTGACCGAGGCACGCTATCAGATCTGGGGGGGGGGGGTGGATCGCGAGGCGGAGTTTATGACGTCATAATCAATCGTTGACTGACGCTAACGAGAGCGAATTACCTGCGGTCCGCTGAAATGTTTTGAGCAGTCAAGTTCAAATGTTTTAAAAACAGCTGATTTGCTGGTTGATCATCCAGAGTGTGGTCCCAAAATGTCATTTCATGATTGATAATATCGGGCTTTTTTTTAGCGATTCGTCAATTCTAAAATAAGAATAGACCGAACCGGTACCCATATATTATGAAAAAACATGTTTTTCTTCGATCGTAATTAGTATGTTGGTTCTATTATGGCTGCAATTTGCCTCGGGAGAAAATGGATGCATCCATACAATGGAAATCTAAGGGAGTGTATCAGAACTTGAGGTAACGAACCAGTTGCCCCTGCATTGCGTTACTTGTTTTTATCTGGGTGGGTTTTGTTCAAAGGATAGCGAGGCTATACTTTTGGTAGCAGTTTTGGTTCCTGAAGTTTCTGAAAAGAAATCAGAGTTGACAATTCTATTTCAACATGGGCTCTTCTCTTGTTTAATTTCGGAGTTGCCTCTCCTAAATCAGTTGCTGTCCCCAAGCTAACGAGCCTCATCTTCACGGGGGGGGGGGGGGGGGGTTCGAACTATGGACTTCTCATGAACTTTCCTACCCGACCAGACCTACTCTCAAACTTCAACCTTAAGGACGACGGTCTTTAACCTTCACCGTTTGTGTTATTGATGATTTTAAAAGAAAACTATCAAGCACCATTGATGCTGAGCCCGCAGCTTGACTGATTTGACTTGACTTGACTTAACTTGACTTAACATGAATTAACTTGACTTAACTTGATTAACTTAATTAACTTAATTAACTTAATTAACTTGACTTAACTTGACTGAACTTGACTGAACTTGACTGAACTTGACCGAACTTGACTGAACTTGACTTAACTTGACTTAACTTGACTTAGCTTGACTTAAATTGACTTGACTTGACTGGCTTGACTCACTTGACTTGACTTGAATTGGCTTGAATTGGCTTGAATTGAATTGACTTAAATTGACTGACTTGACTGACTTGACATTCCTTTTTAACCCTTTTGGGATGTAGAGCCTCAACTATAATCCTATATTTTCTCCGGCTGTATATTTTGCAGCCTCCTCTTGTGTCTTTTGTACTTCGAGAACACTGTGCCTGTAGGTCTGTTTTGGGCACCCTTTCCCTCACCTTCAATTGGGGTTTACCTCAATAGTCTGACATGTCACAAATGTGTCAGCCTTTAGCAATTTGTGTCCCACCTAGCGCCACTACCTCTTTTATATTTAATGTTGTGCACCTGCTGATTTATTCGTGTTCATACTAAAGAAAGGTTACCCATTCGGGGTTTGCGAACTATAATAATGATGAGGTGTTTCTATGAATTCAACATATTAAAGGGGGTCGGCGTGGTCGAGTCGGTAAAAGCTCATGGTTGCTAAACCGAAAAGTCTCGAGTTCGAACCCTCGGGCAGATGAGGCTCCTTAGCTGGGGACAGCCACTCTTCTAGGAGAGACAACTCCAAAATCAAACAACTGCTGCCTTGTAGTTTGTTGTTGGTTGGACAAAGGCTATGGAAGCAGATCCAAAAAGAAAAGCAGACTGAAATCAGTGTCAATGGCCTCGATGGCGCATAACTAGTTGACACGTAATACTTAATTGTGATGGAAGCATGGTCGAGTCGGCAAAGCTCATGGTTGATAAATTCGAAAAAAAAAAGAGTTCAAACACTCTGATAGATAAGGCTCGAGCCCTCTCAACACTAAAAATTAAGAACGAAGAAGAAGAACAAATGCAAGGAAATTTTGGTCAGTTTTATATCCAGCTTACGTCTTCTTCACTAATGTAAGCCATGTACCCAATAGTGCTGGGTTGACTCAAGCCCGTGGAATACGAGACTTCCGATTTAGCACGCGTGCACTCAGGGGGGTAGCGAGGAGGGGGCGGGGGTGCGGACCGCACCGGATGACACCATATATGGGGGTGACACCAAGGCAAGAAATAGCACAATATATAGAGAAAAACTCGAGGGGAGGTGCAAATCGAAAGTTTGAGGGGGGTGCAAATCGAAAGTTTGAGGGGGGGGGGGTGCAAATCGAAAACTTGAAAACTTGAAAGTTTGTCCCCGGGATGGGTCGCTACGCCTCTGGGGGTGACACCATTAAGTGACGCACCGGGTGACACCCGACCTCGCTACGCCAATGCGTGCACTACCGCCAATATACACCGTGAAGCGAGTTACGTTGTTATCACAGTATCCGTTGAAAAATTTAAAAAAATACTTCTTTTCAAAAAACATCTATATCGTATAAAGTGCACACAACTTTTCAGATTGTAAATTCATATTTTTTTTCTCAACATCCAAAAAAATATTTCTCTGCCTTCCAAAAATTGGCTGCATGAATGAAATCAATCTGTGATCCGTTGCTTGTCTCGCGTCTCATGCTTGGGTGTCTCGCGAAAAACAAAAAGCGTTATTTAAATGTCTGTCTGGTTGTTGATTGGATGAGAGATACATGAGATGCAGAATATATTTTTAAAAATGTGTTGCTATCTGGGGAATGGACTCCATAAGCTGTCTGGGTGAGGCAGTGTGGTGGGGGGAGGGGGGGGGGTTTGGTGAGTTAATCAGGACATGATGATACGCCTCTATCTCACAGCTTTACACGTGATGTGGTTTTTTTTTTTTTATCTAGCTGTTGGGTTAGACTGTTAGACAATAAACGGTTGTATGTTGTATATGGGTACAACAAGCAATGTCACGTGATCTTCTGAATGTATTTCTGTACATTCGCGTGGTAAGAGTTTAAATTGATATTGATGTCTTCATGTCACGTGATCTTCTGAATGTATTTCTGTACATTCGCGTGGTAAGCGTTTAAATTGGCATTGATTTATTCTTTGATATTTGATATCCTAACCATTGAAAAAAAATAGAAATATTTTTTTAAAGCAATCAAACTCTACCTAAAATAAAATCTGAAACAAAAATATCACTGTAGAGATGGGGATGTATGAGAGAATCTAGTTCTAATGACTAATCTTGACGTGTAAAAATAAAACAAAACTTATTTAAATAAATATGGTTGGAATCGTCTATAAAGGTGGCAATCTATTATGAAGGATATCATATTCCCCGGCAAAATTCCCCGGAAAATTTCCCGCCACAGAAAACAGCCAGGGGTCCAGACAGGCGACTACAGTGACGTCACATTGACCTCCTACAGCACCATTCTCATCCTACAACAGCAACATTAAAACACATGTTTGATCCTAAGAAGAAAAGACAGGACCGACATTTAAAACATCGACATCCACACCACACTACACCACAACTCAGGACATAGACACTATTTGTTATCCATTTTTAATTACTTAAACTTTTTATAATAGAATAGAATCTCGTATAAAAAAAGAATTGCACACCAAGTGAAAAGTTTCCCTTTCAAACCTGACGGTCTATGGGGCAAGTGAAGTAGAGTTCACTTGTTTCTGTGACCTCGGCATTTGAAGAGATAGTGTGGTCAGCACTATGCCCAGCCGCCTTTACTTTCCCTAAGAGGAGTTAGGTACCCATCAGAGTAGGGTGGACTCAGGGACGGTCTACTGACTTGAACTCGGATTCGAACCCAAAACTAACGGGTTAGCAGTCCAGCTAGACCACTCGGTCCCACACCAAGTGAACGCCTAATAAAATGTGTATAAAACTGCGGGATATTATTAGTACTTTATAAATTTACCTGCGTTTTTTGAGAAATCGGAAATAGCTAAAATTAGTACTTCCGGTCAACGGAAATTACTTGAAATTTGACAGAAGGTAGAGAATTAGATCTTTTACTTACGTGTGAAATTTCATGCATCTATCTAAAATAGTACGCAACTTATACGCTTTTGAAAAATTCAAAGTACAAAAAGTACCACTTCCGGTTATCGGAAATCGCTCAAAGTTGATCAGGATCTACGACTTTGCTAAAATAATGATATATGAAATTTCATCAACCTAGCTGTAACGGTATTCAAGTTATCGTGTTTACACACAGACACACAGACAGACACACAGACATACGGACAGAATTGCAAAGTCCAGTTTTTACGACTCGATAACGCATAAAACGCCAAAACGTTTATATATTTGTATTTATAATTTTTGCCTGATTAAAATAAGTCCTCTATACTCCGGATGTGATGAAGGACTGAGGAGTAAAACGATGAAAACTGTCAAAATTTCATGTTGTTTTTGTGCACGATTACAATACTTTCTCTATAGCCTACTTCGTTTATACGAGAAACTAATATAAGTCATATTTTGTACGTCACCCCCGCCATCATTCAGAAAGATGCGCGGTGTTTAAGAAAGTGGTAGAAGAATGAGAAGCTAACATCGTGCCTAGGGTTACAAGACTACTGGGGTCGACTATGTTTACACTCGATGAAAAACTTGATGCTCTGTTTCAAAATATTTCTAACATAATGTCATTGATTTATTTTTTTATTAAAAAGGGATTGCAGAAAAAATAAAATGTACACACCCGTTATACTCTGTCAAAACCCCGTAACATCACTGTCACATCAATGTCACAAACCCAAACATCAATGTCACATTAATGTCACAGTTCAGTAACATCACTGTCACATCAATGTCACAACCCCGTAACATAACTGTCACATTAATGTCACAGTTCAGTAACATAACTGTCACATTAATGTCACAGTTCAGTAACATAACTGTCACATCAATGTCACAACCCAGTAACATCACTGTCACATCAATGTCACAACCCAGTAACATTAATGTCACAACAATGTCACAACCCCGTAACATAACTGTCACATTAATGTCACAACCCAGTAACATCATTGTCACATCAATGTCACAAACCAGTAACATTAATGTCACAACAATGTCACAACCCCGTAACATAACTGTCACATTAATGTCACAACCCAGTAACATAAATGTCACATCAATGTCTCAACCCGGTAACATCACTGTCTCAACCGTGTCTCAACCCACTCACAACCCCGCACAACTACGTCAACCCTCGCACATTCCTTTTTCCAAACCCCTGTCACAACCTCGTGTCAACCCTATCACACACTCTCTCAACCCGTGTGATCGGCTTTTAAAAAATTGCCTCTCTCAAGTCAGGATTGGCTTCAAAGAAAAACGAAAGACGTCATCGCTTGCATACGTGAGGAGAAATCCTTCACGCCTCATCACGTGACGCCTATGATTGAGCACTTATCTAGACTTGAAACTCACGACCGCACGTGCGTAAACTTCCTCACTTGCTGTCTCAAGTCGTCGCTTGAATTATTCATACAACACCGTTTGTAGATCTAGTGCATATATTTACATCGGGTAAAGATGGCGGCCGGAAATCGAACGTTTAGAAAGGCCTTCATCGTAGCTGTATTACAACCTTGATGGAGAAGGCCCGGATGTAAGGATAAAATGGTCGTCAGATCTTTAAAAAAATGTGGTTAGCGCTTTACTTTACTGAACTTTACTGATTTTAAAGTTAGGTTGTATTTACATATTTTGACATCTCTTTAAACCCGAAGAGAAAGTATCTTTTTTTTTTCAGCGCAAATTATTAACGCTTTTTTTAATTTCTCGTATATACGAAGTATAGAGAAAGTCTTGTAATCGTGCAAAAAAAAAATCGAGATTTTTACAAATCTCGACGTTTTACACCTCACTGATACGGAAAAACATAATTTTGCAATCTTGTCCGTATGTCTGTGTGTCTGTGTGTCTGTGTCTGTGTGTGTGTCCGTGTGTAAACACGATAACTTGAGTACCGTTACAGCTAGGTTGATGAAATTTCATATATAAGTATTTTATCAAAATCGTAGATCCGTTTCAACTTTTGAGCGATTTCCGATAACCGGAAGTGGTACTTTTCCTACTTTGAATTTTTCAAAAGCCTGTAACTTAAGTACTATTTCAGATAGATAAATGAAATTTCACAGGTAAGTAAAAGATCTAATTCTCTACCTTCTGTTAAATTTTGAGTAATTTCCGTTGACCGGAAGTAGTAATTTACGCTACTTACGATTTCTCAAAAAACAAATGTAAATTTTTAAAGTACTAATAAGATTGCGCACTATTATGCACTTTTTTATTTGGCGTTCACTTGGTGTGCAATTAATTTGTCTACGAGATTTTATTCTATTTTAAAAACTTTAAGTATTTAAAATGGATTAAAAATCATGTCTATAGCCCGAGTTCCCATCCCCTGTTATTTTATATAAGAATATTCGAGAAAGTTTTGGGGAGATCACTCCCGGTTTATTTTTCATCACTATCCTGTAGTTTAGGATAACTTTTTTGCGGCATCTCGTTTTTTTTAAATCATTTTTCTCCTTTCCTCCCAGACGTCCGCCGTCTTCAATGCTTGTCCTTGTTAACCTTCCCTTTTCGGATATCTTTTCATTTTCTCCTTAGACGGAATTTTTTTTACCTTCTCCTGGCACAGTTCCTAGTTAGAAATATCTTGATGGTTCCAACGTCCTTACATGGCCTACCATTTCGGTTTCCGTCTGAATGACCATCAGACTTTTTTTTTATAAAACCTGCTGACTTTCTGATTCTGTCTCGTGCTAAATCGGTAGAAATACTGTCTTTGTATGGAACTCAAAGTAAACCCCTATAGTATCTCATTTCCTCATTTCCAATGTATTAAAGAAAAGTTTAAAATTCACTTCTAAACCAGATGGTCTTTAGCGCTAGTAAACGATGTCGATAACATCATCTTTTCCCGGACTAGTAAACGATGTCGATAACATCATCTTTTCCCGGACAAGTAAACGATGTCCACAACATCATCTTTTCCCGGACAAGTAAACGATGTCGATAACATCATCTTTTCCCGTTCGTGTACAAGACACATGGGGCAGACGAAGTAGAGTTCACCTGTTTCTGTGACCTTGGCATATGAAGAAATAGTGTTGTTAGCACTATGCCCAGTCGCCTTTACTTTACCTAACGTGAGTTAGGTACCCATCAGAGCTGGATGGACTCAAGGGCTGCTGACTTGAACACGGATTCACACTCTAGACTTACGAGTTAGCCGTCTAGCTCTCTACCGCTAGACCACTCCGTACCAGTGCTAACGTATCATCTATTGTGATGGCACCATGGTTTAACTAAAGCTGGCATAAGCGAGTTGAGTCTGTTTTAATCGCAGGCAGACAGCGACTGGCTATAGATATTAGCATTTTGTATTCCTAGTCGTTAGAGGTCACCGTGACCTGTTTGTTCTAGACTTTTACTGTTCAGTCAGTTACAAACCACACTGTAGAAAGAAGAGAAAAATTTTAGAAAAATTTTATTAGAGTTGGGGGCACTCGAAACTTTCGTGTTGATGGGGGGGGGGGGGGGGGCACTGGTTAAAGTATGTATTTTCTATGTAACAATTTTTTGTCTCTTTCTTCTGATGGTGGGGTGGAGGAGGGGGGGGGGGGCATACTTATTGGACTCAGGGGCGGAACTACAGTGCCGCCAGACCCCGCAATGCGGGGGCGCCCACGCCATTTAGGGGCCCACGGCCGACCATAGAAAAAAATTGGGGGGGGGGGGGGGCTAAAAAAATCTTTTGCGGGGTGGCCCCTTTTTTCTAGTTCCGCCACTGATTGGACTCCCCATCTCTGTCCGGAAAAGATGCCTGAAAATCTGGAGACGAACGAAACAGATAGAGCAAGTGACTAGTTCTGGAATTTAATTCAGGTTTGTTTCTCTCAAATATTTGTCCAGATCGCAACCATTTCCGAATCAATTCAAATATTGTACTCGCAGCATCGAGAACTGTATACACACACACAAACACAAACACACACACACGCACGCAAGCACGCACACACACACGCACAAACACACGCAGACGCACACGCACAAACACACTCAGGCACACACACACACACGCGCAAAAACACACGAATACAAAGACTCTTATTTCTATATCTATAGAACTGTATTTTAATATACATATATATATATATATATATATATATATATATATATATAGATATAGATATAGATATAGATATAGATATAGATATAGATATAGATATAGATATAGATATAGATATAGATATAGATATAGATATAGATATAGATATAGATATAGATATAGATATAGATATAGATATAGATATAGATATAGATATAGATATAGATATAGATATAGATATAGATATAGATATAGATATAGATATAGATATAGATATAGATATAGATATAGATATAGATATAGATATAGATATAGATATAGATATAGATATAGATATAGATATAGATATAGATATAGATATAGATATAGATATAGATATAGATATAGATATAGATATAGATATAGATATAGATATAGATATAGATATAGATATAGATATAGATATAGATATAGATATAGATATAGATATAGATATAGATATAGATATAGATATAGATATAGATATAGATATAGATATAGATATAGATATAGATATAGATATAGATATAGATATAGATATAGATATAGATATAGATATAGATATAGATATAGATATAGATATAGATATAGATATAGATATAGATATAGATATAGATATAGATATAGATATAGATATAGATATAGATATAGATATAGATATAGATATAGATATAGATATAGATATAGATATAGATATAGATATAGATATAGATATAGATATAGATATAGATATAGATATAGAACCAGAGGCGTAGCGAGGGGGGGGCGTGGAGTGCGGACCGCATCGGGTGACACCATTTAGGGGGGTGACACCAAGGCAAAGAATAGCAAAATATGTAGAAAAAAACTTGATGGGGGTGCAAATCGAAAACTTGAGGGGGGGTGCAAATCGAAAGTTTGAGGGGGGGGGGGGTGCAATTCGATTATTTGAAAGTTTGTCCCCGGGAAGGGTCGCTACGCCTCTGGGGGGGGGGTGACACCATTAAGTGCCGCACCAGGTGATACCCGACCTCGCTACGCCACTGTATATAACACATATTGAAAACCTTTGACATGAACGTAAAAAAAACACGTGCACTATATAATTTAGATTTGCTAAAAACCATCTAAGGCCGCCTTTATTTTTCTCTATCGCTCTTCCTATGAGCAGCACTGTTTAGATAATTAAACCTAAATGAAAGGAAACCCCACATCTTGCATTTGTTTTCTAAAATTGATGCCCGGTTTATTTGTTTCATAAACAATCCCCGGGTTTCTATATCATCAATTCGGTTACACAGACCCTAGAGGGTTTCTGTTGCAAATGATCACAGAAGTTCGTTGTTATGGTGTTTGGTCGTTGGGTACGGGGTGTGTAAAAATAATTTGTTACCCAACTCCAATTTTGGTTAGGATATAGGTTAAGGTCAGTTTGTGATTGTTTTTTCTGTTGCTAGACTGACCGCAATTTAGGCTTTTTAAAAATATATTTGTTTACTTTTTTTATTTACAAATTCCATGCCAACATTTTGTACCTGGGAAAATATACCCGTGTATAGTTTTTTTTTTATAAAGAGCTGAATATAAAATTTAAAAGAAAATATTGGACCTTTCTGTACAGGCATATTGTTTTTCTTGTTTCCAAGAATTTTCATTTTTCTAAATATTGATCAGGCCTTATTGAAGTGTTTGGTAGTGGTTTAACCATAGGGGGTTTGACCATAGGGGGTTTGACCACAGCGGAGCTTTGACCATAGGGGCTTTGACCATAGGGGCTTTGACCATAGCGGTGCTTTGACCATAGGGGGTTTGATCATAGGGGGTTTGACCATAGGGGGTTTAACCACAGGTGTTTTCTCAGCAGAGGGTCTTTGATCACAGGTGGTCTATCAACTGGTGTTTGATCACATGCGTTGTGTCCGGCTTTGATCATAGGTGTTTTGTCCAAATAGTGTCTTTGATCTCAGGTGTTTTGTTTCCAGTTGAAACTTGGAATCAAATGCACACGATTGGCGATGGTGTAGCACGAACAAATAACAAATAACATTTGGAAAGGGTGGCATTACAGTCTTCAGTCTCTCCTTCAATGTAGTCACCCAACAATGTGGCGTTTCCTTGAAGGTCTACAGATGGACTGCACACGGCAAAAGACAACTTTCTTGCAAGGTGTCGCAGGGGCAAGCTACTCAGCTGAGAAGCTATACAAGATGCTGCACGAAAAAGTACAACGTGCTGTCCAGACATATGGTCAGATGTACTGACATATTTGCGTACTATAGCACATCTGTCATTTAGTTAACCATTTTATGTATTACATCTTTGACTATATTGTTGGCAAGTTTTGTATCATTTTTATCCTTTATATATGCTATGTATTTTCAAGTACTTCTACATTATTTATTTGTGAAACATGTTATATGTCGCATTATTTGTGTTTCATTTATATTTAAAATAAATCTATGAGGCCTAGCACCAGCCTTTATGTGGAGACTAAAATATAGTTCTTGGCTTTTTTAAAATACATGTTAATTTTTATTAACGTACTCTCAGGAAACATGTATAAAATTGTGTTAATTGTATCACACCTATGATCAAAGCCGGACACAGCGCTTGTGATCAAACACCCGTTGATAGACCACCTGTGATCAAAGACCCTCTGCTTAGAAAACACCTGTGGTCAAACCCCCTATGATCAAACCCCCTATGATCAAAGCACCGCTATGGTCAAAGGCCCGCTGTGGTCAAACCCCCTATGGTCAAAGCCCCTATGGTCAAAGCTCCGCTGTGGTCAAACCCCCTATGGTCAAACACCCTATGGTCAAAGCACCTGTGGTCAAAGGTCCGCGCACCGACAATCTCTTACAACTAAACGAAACTTATGATTAAACCATTTTTAGGAGGTAAGTTACTTTACAAAAAAATATCCTTTTGGCAGTACTTCCGATTCAGAAAAATCCCTTGGGTGAAATTCCTAAATATAAACCTTTGGACAAACCACCTGATATAAAACCTTGGACAAAAAGTCCTGGATATTCGCCCATGAATATAAACTTGTGGACTTAAGTCCCTGTATACAAACTCATTGATATAAGCATGATAATACAAACAAATGGTTATAAACCACGGATAGCAAACCATGGATACAAGCCACTGGATACAAGCCCCTGTATATTAACCCCTGGATATAAACCCTTGGATACAAGCCGATGGATACAAACCACTGGATACAAAACCATGGATACAGGCCCTTTCATACAAGCCCCTTGATACAAACCAATCGATAACAAACCATTGCTACAAGCCCCTGCATACAAGCCCCTTGATACAAATCAATGGATACAAATCCCTGGATACTTGCCACAAGATACGAACCCAAGAAACGAATCCTCTGGATACAAACCCTTGGATATAAATCAACAAAAGTCAGCCTGGCCTCTAACTATAAAACGATGTTTTTAAATTATTTAAAAGATGATATTTCAGAGTCCTTGGGATTAGATATAACACTAAACACAGCTCAATGCATTCGTTACTTGATGCTATGTGACGTTACACAAAAAATAAAAAAGAAGGATGTGTTGATTTTGGAGAATAAAAGAAAATTAAAACCGCAACATCGTGTTTGAAAACACAATTTTGTTACATTACTCGGAATTTTTTTTTTAATGAAAAATCGTTTGAAATGTAGTCCGCGATACCAACACAGATTCAAGGACAGGGTATCGTTATTTTGTTTCATCTTACAGCTTGATATGTGTTTTTCTTTTAAATTTTCTTTTATTTTAGTGAAAATAGTGAGAATGAATTTCGACGGATTAAATTTTTGAACTTAATTTCATAGTATATTTATTAGTACTTTCTCGTATACGGAGAATAGGGAGGTATTGTAATCGTGAAAAAGTAATCGAATTCGAGTTTTTACAGATCACCTTTTTACTCCCAGAGACGGACAACTGAGTTGCAATGTTGTCTATGTGTGTGTGTGTTTGTGTGTGTGTTTGTATGTGAGTGTGTGAGTGTGTATGTGTGTGTGTATTTGTATGTGTGTGTGTGTGTGTGTGTTTGTGTGTGTGTGTGTGTGTTTGTATGTGTGTGTGTGTTATGTGTGTGTGTGTTTGTACGTGAGTGTGTGAGTGTGTATGTGTGTGTATTTGTATGTGTGTGCGTGTGCGTGCGTGTTTGTGTGTGTGTTTGTATATGTGTGTGCTTTTGTGTGTGTGTGTGTGTTTGTGTGTGTTGCATGTGTGTGTTTGTGTGTGTGTTTGTGAGTGTGTGTGTGTGTGTTTGTGTGTGTGTTTGTGAGTGTGTGTTTGTGATTGTGTGTTATTGAGAGAGATATATATATATATATATATATATAGAGAGAGAGAGAGAGAGAGTAAGCCAAGGCGTATCAGACTACATTATAACTGTTTTAAAATCCTCAAACTGTAAACTGTATTGGTAAATACAAGCCTTAAGTTAGGGCGTATCAACAACATTGCGACAAATTTTGTTTAAATCTTCAGAGAAACTGTAAACTGGTCTCATTAAAACACCAACCTAAGGCTGGGGTGTTTTTAGCCTTGGCTAAGCCGAGATTAAAACTCGCTGGTCGGGATTAAAGCGCTGTGGCGTCATGATGTTCCAGACGAGCGGGATAATCCCGTCAGACTCGGAACACGATTTGGGGGGTGGGGGGGAATTGGTGGATAGGAGAGGATTGGTGATTGGTGAGTATGGCATGATTGGTGAGTAGGGGAAGATTGGTGATTGGTGAGTATGGCATGGTTGGTGAGTAGGGGAGGATTGGTGATTGGTGAGTATGGCATGATTGGTGAGTAGGGAATGGCTTGTGACTGGGGTATAGGAGGATTTATGAAATAGAGAATGATTGGTGAAGTAGAGAATGATTGGTGAAGTAGAGAATGATTGGTGAAGTAGAGATGATTGGTGAAGTAGAGGATGATTGGTGAAGTATAGAATGATTGGTGAAGTAGAGATTGATTGGTGAAGTAGAGAATGATTGGTGAAGTAGAGAATGATTGGTGAAGTAGAGAATGATTGGTGAAGTAGAGAATGATTGGTGAAGTAGAGAATGATTGGCGAAGTAGAGAATGATTGTTGAAGTAGAGAATGATTGTTGAAATACAGAATGATTGGTCAAGTAGAGAATGATTGGTGAAGTAGAGGATGATTGGTGAAGTAGAGAATGATTGGTGAAGTAGAGATGATTGGTGAAGCAGAGAATGATTGGTGAAGTAGAGAATGATTGGTGAAGTAGAGATGATTGATGAAGTAGAGAATGATTGGTGAAGTAGAGAATGATTGGTGAAGTAGAGAATGATTGTTGAAGTAGAGAATGATTGTTGAAGTAGAGAATGATTGGTGAAGTAGAGAATGATTGTTGAAGTAGAGAATGATTGTTGAAGTAGAGAATGATTGGTGAAGTAGAGAATGATTGGTGAAGCAGAGAATGATTGGTGAAGTAGAGAATGATTGGTGATTGTGAAGGAGAGATTAATTGGTGATTAGTGAGTACGAGATGGTTGGTGTTTGGAGTATAAGCGGATTGGTGATTATGAAGTAGAGAATGATTGGTGATGAGGAAGAATATTTGTTTGGTTATGTATTCAGACATAAAGGCATACAAGAATAAATGAGTTTTAGTTAGATTTTAATCGGTTGAGTCTCATGTTTTAGTTAGGGGTTAGATAACCTTGTTAAACACCGCAGTCGAATCTCCTAGTGTTTCTCTACACACCAAGACAGACTGCTTCAACCATTGCTTCCACTAAGTCTTTTGTCTTTATCTCCCTTGCCTGGGCTCAACGCTGTGGTAGGTCTTTACGCGAATCATCGAAACATAGGTCCGTCTTTTAGAAGGTTCTGTCTGAGGTTTTAATTATATCACTATTTTCCCATTCAGCGATGTATTAAAAAAACACACTTGAACTCAAATTTGTGACTTAAGTTGTAAATTATTTTTTAAGAAAATTAGCTATTTGCCATAGGCTTAAAAAAATATATGTAATGTTACTATTTTTATTTAAAATCTTTTTTAAAAAAAATGACAAGCGATAAAATCATGGTTGCATAGCTAAATTTCTATTATATTGCTAGTTATTAATTGTTTAAAAATTTCTAGCCTTAATAAAACCGGAAGTCGTTTTGTACTTGTTTTAAAAATGTTATCAAATATTCAATTTTGGTTGAAAAATATGCTTCCTGGCAACAACCATTTGGAACCATCTGGAATCAGTGTTTCTTCCAGACTTTTTTCTCCGGGGGGGCACTTGAAATTTTCGGGGGGCGGTAAACTTTCTTCGGTGGGGCGGACACTGTTAAAAGTATATATTTTCTATATAAATTATATAAATTTCATTTCGTTCGGGGAGGCGGTAAAATTTTTTCGTCCCCCGAACAGATGCCTGGAAGAAACTTTGTCTGGAACCAGCTTTTCAAGCCAATAGGCACGAAAAGTTTATGTAATCATACTAAATTTTTGAACAAATATTTTTTTTTTAAATATGGCAAGCGATAAAATTATAGTTATACTGAAAAAATTAAAGCCGTTTTGGAACCATCGATTACAATCATTTTTATATTTTTGTATCGAATATAAGCCGTTGAAAAAAACGATTACAATTATTTTATCAATTCAATTAGTTTCAAAAACTGTTCTCGACCTCTGTTTGAAGTCAACCGGAATGGCCAGGGAGAGTAAAACAATAAAAGTCAGAACGAATTTCCGTGATAAAAATACACAATATTGATCTATGGTGTATAGCGCAGTATTGTATTTATATTAAATAATATACCATCCCCAATTGACCCCAATCACCACAACACACTGACTCTACTAATCCAAATTAAAAATAAAAGTGTTTGCTAAATTACTATTATATTACTAATAATAATTTCTTTGACTTTTTTTCTAGCCTTAATGAAACCGGAAATAATTTTTTACATATTGCACAAATGTGCACATGACATACAGCATGCTAAAGTAGTATAATTTAAACATGTGCACCCTGAAATAGTAGGTCTACTTGAAATATGCTACAATTAAAAATTTCTTTAAAAAACGTTTTAATAAACAAGCTTTTATGTAATAATGCGCTAAAAAGTAGAAAATAAATTATAGGCTACTATTTAAATAACTAGAAAGAAAAGCGTGGGTCACTTTAGTATCTATCGGATACCTTTACGAATGTTTAGGAAGAGACCCACGCTTTTCTTTATAGTTATTTAAATAGTAGTCTATAATTTATTTTCTACTTTTTAGTGCATTAGTACATAAAAGTTTGTTATTAAAACGTTTTTTATGAAATTTTTTTAGTACTTTACATATTTTTACTTACAATAGAGTTTTATGACTAAAAACCATTGAGCGCTTATTGAACGTGATGACGCGCTATTGAACTTGATGACGCGTGTGGTGTGGTTGGATAGAAATACCTACTAATTTGGTCAAAATTTTAATTAAATTCATGAAAAATTAGTTAGGCATCCAATTAAGTCAAATTTAATGTCACGATGCATTGTCTTCATGTATTAACCCACGTACAAATTAAGAATCGTGTCTGACCCACGCCAACTGTGAACCGTATCTGTCAAGTAGAAGTGTCCGAATTTTCGCTCCGGCGTTTCGATCTAGACAGACAGACTGACGACAGACTGTCGACAGACATAGGAAGTGAGTTAAATAAAAGCTTGTAAAAGTGATGCGACTTTTCGTGACTCGACAAAATGGCTGATAAAATATTCAGAAATTTTCATTAACAATTATCTCTAATCTTCTGTTATCATCTCCCCTGACGTCCGCCTCTCACCTAAACATTATTTCTACTTTTGATCTTAAAGTGCCATCTCGGGTTAAAAATTAAATACATTTTAAAAACTTTTTTAAAACCGTTTTTTTTTAATCGAGTACATTTAAAACAAAAATTAGCAAAACAGAACAAAGTTTGAAGCAGCGAAATAATGGGTCGAGCATTTATTTAAAAAAAATTCAAATCGTAAATATTGTGTCTTAAAATCTCATTATAACTCTCCCCCACCCCTATCCCCCACCCCATATTCTCCACCCCTTATTCCCTCACTTCTATTCCACCACCCTTATTCCCCAACACCTACTCCCCCACCTCTATACCTCACCTCTATTCTCCCACTTCCCCATTTCCAGTGTTTCTTCCAGACTTTTTTCTCCGGGGGGGGGGGGGGCACTTGAAATATTCGGGGGGGGGGGGGGGCGGTAGACTTTCTTCGGGGGGGGGGGGGGCGGACACTGTTAAAAGTATATATTTTCTATATAAATTATATAAATTTCATTTCGTTCGGGGGGGGGGGGGGGCGGTCAAATTTTTTCGGGGGGGGGGGGGCAAGCCCCTATATTCCTCCACCCCTATTCCCCTCACCATACTCCTCCCATCCTATTCCCCTAACCCTATTCCTCCCACCTCTATATTCCCTTCCCCAATTCCCCCACCCCAAAAACCTATTCCCCTAGCCCCTAGCACTTACTATTCTGATCTCGTACTTTTTCCTCTCCCATTTAATTAGAAACGACCCCCCCCCCCCCCCACCACCACCACCTTAAAGCCCTACAAGGACCCACGTAGGTTTTGTACTAAGCCGATTCACGCCGAAATGGAACCATGGGCTATCAAAGACAGTCGTCTTAATTCCTGCTGACGTGGCCTGCCTCTACAACCCCTGGTGTGTCACGTGTCAGCTAATTAGTAGACCGTGAGTCTCGTGACTCGGTGAATCCCACCCACCTCTCGGTCACATGACTAGCAACACCAGACTGCAATTAACCTCGGGGAGTCGGACTGTGTTAATTAAGTTGCTAGTACACTTGCCACCATAGGGAAGCTCATTAAGGGACGGATCTGTATATAAATGTGTGTTGTTGGTTTTTCAAGAGAAGTCATACAACAGAGGGTAGGCGGTGGAGAAATGGAAGTGGTGTTTACTAATCTGGGGGTTTAAAGGTCGGGCATACATCGTTGCCGTTCACACAGTTTGTAGTTAAAGGTGTCAAGTTTAGACCCCCGAGGTCAAGTTTAGACCATCGAGGGGTCAAGTTTAGACCACCTAGATGTCAAGTTTAGACCACCTAGGGGTCAAGTTTAGATCGCCCAAGTTTAGACCACCTAGGTGTCAAGTTTAGACCGCCAAAGTTTAGACCGCCAAGGTGTCAAGTTTAGACCGCCCAAGTTTAGACCGCCAAGGTGTCAAGTTTAGACCGCCCAAGTTTAGACCGCCAAGGTGTCAAGTTTAGACCGCCCAAGTTTAGACCGCCAAGGTGTCAAGTTTAGACCGCCCAAGTTTAGACCGCCAAGGTGTCAAGTTTAGACCGCCTAGATGTCAAGTTTAGAACGCCGAGGTGTCAAGTTTAGACCGCCTATGTGTCAAGTTTAGACCACCCAAGTTTAAACCCCCCGATGGGTCAAGTTTAGACCACCCAAGTTTAGACTGCCGAGGAGTCAAGTTTAGACCGCCGAAGTGTCAAGTTTAATTAACGAGTGAAGGTAAAATTTGAAAGGATTCACAGCTAAAGATAAAACTAGATATTCCTTGAACTCAGATTTACAAAATAACTAGATATAATTTCAACACAGATTTAAAAGAAACTAGATTTCCTATATGCTCTAATTTAAGAGAAACTAGATCTAGATATACTATCAACTTAAATGTACATGAAACTAGATTTCTAGTCAACTCACAAAGAGATTAATAAAAACAAGATATCCTATAAACTATAAACTCAGGGTTAAAAAAAACTACATTTTCTTACCCACTTAAATTTAAAAGAAACTAGATACGCTTTCAACGTTAACTTATAAGAATCTAGATATATTATCAACTCAGATTCGCACAATAATTAAATATAATATCAACTAAGATTTAAAAGAAACCATTTATTTATTCATTTATTTAATAACGGTAACAGCAGTACAACATTGAAATAAAAACATAATAAACACATAGCAGCAACATAGCATTCAAAGATTATTTGAAATAAAGCAATAATATTACAGAATTGTAGTACAAAATAAGATAGATTGAGAATATAATAGATGAATGAAAAATGGTGCAATAAGTCATTTAAAAAGATTATTAAATAATTGTTTTAGTTTAGATTTGAATATATTTTCAGATCTAGATAGTTTTATTTTATTATTGAGATTGTTCCACAAATTAGAACTAGATTTCCTTTCCTGTCAAATTTAAAGAAACGAGACATGCTTTCATCTTAAACTTACAAGAAACTAGACATACTATTAATTCAAGATTTACACAAAAATAGATAGACTATAAACCCAACTGTACATGAAACTAGATATCATTCCAACTAAACACAGACAAATCATGAAATCCTTGTCGAGACTAAGGCTTTAAAGATTCTATTACCCGTTTTATGAAACACAAACAAAACTCCAAATCTCAATGCTTATTTTCAAAAGTATTAAATTTCATTACAGTAGTGAACGTTTACATAATGAATTAAATTTGGTTGGTTTCAACGTTACTATGGAAACACAACATTTTTTTACAGTCTCAACACAATGAACACCATGAAATGACTTATGAAATGACACCATGAAATTACATCATCATCAAATGACACCATGAACTGACTACATGAAATTACACTATCAAATAACACCGTCAAATGACACCATCAAATAACACAATCAAATGACACCATGTAATGACATTTTCAAATGACACCACCTAATGTTACCATCTAATGAGACATAGAAAAGTCACCAAAATTGCTTTTAAAAATAATAAATTCCCAGTCTATACCTAGGTATCGCATACTTACTTTTGTAACACGATACTTTATGTTGCCGGCAATTTTCTGTAGCCGGCAAGTTGTTTAGCCGGTAGAAATCCGGCTTGGAAAAGGTATTTTCTGGGGGATAAAGATCAGGGGAAGCCAAACAAGTTTGAACTTCGCCAAGATCAAGACCGATAACTCGTGCTTGGTAAAGCGAGAGAACTCGAGTAATCACGTGTAAAAAAAAAAGGTGAAGGACAAGTATGACTTTTTAAAATAAATATAAGGATAAATAATATTCTTAACAGTAGAGTAGTGTTTAAAGATATGTATGCCTTCTTTAGAAAAAAAATTAATTTAAAAAATCGAGTTTAAAGCTTTTTAATAATTTAAATTTAAAAGATTTAAAACATTTAAGCTTATTAAATCAACGATCAAGTGTTTAAATATTAGCATACTACTAATTGTTTAATTATAAACTGCAAATAACGTGAGCGTCTATATATTTAATTTTAAAAATTTGGTATGACTGTTATAGATACAGTCAGTGGCGGACCGAGGTCGGGTGTCACCCGGTGCGGCACTTAATGGTGTCACCCCCCAGAGGCTTAGCGACCCTTCCCGGGGACAAACTTTCAACTTTTCGATTTGCACCCCCCCCACCCCACCCCCCCCCCCCCTTCAAACTTTCGATTTGCACCCCCCCCTCCCACTCAAGTTTTTCTCTATATATTTTGCTATTTTTTGCCTTGGTGTCACCCCCCTAAATGGTGTCACCCGGTGCAGTCCGCACCACCCGCCCCCCCCCCCCCCCCTTCGCTACGCCCCTGGATACAGTAGTTTGACAAAAGAAGAATGTTTAATGTGATGTGTCTCATTTTGCTCAACATAACATTTTGGTTGCTTAAATTTTTTAAAATAATTTTATGTTTCTTTAATCCCAAATTTATTTCAGCTCTACTTAAAAGCCCATACCCCCCCCCCCCCCCCCCTCAGCCCACCACGCTGATGGAAAAAAAAATCCCTTGAATCATCATTTAATTACACATTTGCATTTTTAGGTTTAAAAAAAATTGTGATGTGAGTTGTAACAGTCCGTTTTGTACCTGTTTTCTATAAGGGTATATAAGGTTTGTAAGAACGTGTGTGATTGCGCCTCAGTTAGTATAGATTGGGTCTATACTGTTAGTTGGCCACTGTGTCCATTAACTACGACTTGGTTGTTTTTTAAGTGGTACGCGTGGGGGGGGGGGGGGGCAAAGGTAAATATACCTGAGTATTACGGTGAGCACACCACCTCTTGGTAAGAGTGGATTCAAAGAAACGAAACAGATGAACTCTACTTCACCTGCACCACGGGTCGTTTGTTCAGGCTGCATACATTTTTTTTTTAAATCGACCTCTGTATATATTTCCCTTGTATTTATTTTATATGGATCAAAAAAATGACATAAAAACATTAAAATAAATAAAATAAAATAAAAAAATTCTACCGATGCCCCCAACAAACTGACACCCGTAAGCCCTTTAAAACGGCTCTGAGAGTTACATCAGATCCTGTTTATTCTGTCTCATTTCAACGCCTCCCGACACGTCCCTCGCGGCCGGCCCCTTGATTCGATGTAAATAAATAAAACGGCGCTAATACCTACACGTCATTCCAATGTATCGGCGCATGCGCAATATGTCCGGGACTCTGCCAGAAAATGGATTCTGTTTCCCTGATCTGGAATTACCCCCGCTAGCGTCATTACAATGTCGCGGTGCCGGCACCGAGGGGAGGCAATCTAAAATGGATTCTTCTTTCTCCAGATTTATCTTTCTTTGTAATATCGCCTGTCATGATGGCGGTACGATACAGGGGCAGATAACTCCCGATATGGGCCGAATGAAAGATATTGGGTGACATGTGTTTTTGAGCGCGGAGTTGGAATATTACAAATTAATGCAATAATAAAAAAAGAGAAATTCTATATCTAATTTTTCACGTGATTACAGGCGAAAACTAATAAATATTCCAGAGCGAAAGGTGTTTTAATGCGGGTCTGGTTTTGGCAAGGGAGATAATTCAAGAGGAACGAGGGAATAATGAAGTTGTACGTGTTGTTTATATTTGATTTTGTGCGTGTTTACTTGTTAATTTAGACATGACGTAGTGAGTGATTCAGGAAGTGTTGCGCCCAGTAGGGTCAAGTTAAGGCACATTTTTAGGCATATTTAGGGGCAAATATTAGGCCGACTTAAAGCATAATTCTAGACATATTTAGACCAAATACTAGGCCAGCTAAAAACGAAATTCTAGACATATTTAGGACACTTACTAGGCCAACTAAAAGCGAAATTCTAGACTCCGTATTACGCATTATAACTAGAATATATGATAAACAGCGCATACTATAAAATATACAATAATATAATATTACGATAAACCATGCATCCTACCCCAAATAACACAATATAACAAATGATTAATAAAATATCATGCCTCATATAAAAAACATAACATAATGACAAAACAATAAATCCTATATAACGCAGGTTAACTTAATAACAAACCAGAAATCCGACACCAAATAACAGCATAACAGAATTACCCCCCCCCCCCCCCCCACCCTCCACTAGATGTTATACAATACGTACACCATACTTAGCCTTCTCAAGGCTACCACAAGACACAACATCTTCCGTTGTAACAACGCTATCTATTGGACGTCGTAATTCGATCAGCCAATCAGACGTAATGTAACATCGTTACATCGGGTCGACGACTTAATGCCCTATAGACACTTGCCCGAAGGCCGATTTCTGAATGGAAAAAAAATGCATATGTTGCAGTTATATTGGGCATTTTTTAAATTTTTTCTAAAATAAATACGTTTTTTTTTTTAAAATAACTGTCAATTCGGGAATTGGTCGTTTTTAGACTAAAGTACGTTCTGGTCTTTATCGCAATTAGGCAAATGTCTATACGGGAAAAAGGCCTTTGTGCAAATTGCAGACGTTCAACTCCGGCTCCACTGTTTAAACTCATGACAGAGCTTAATGCCCCATCCATTGGCTGAAACATTTTCATCTAACCAGAGCTTAATGCCTGTCTATTGGCTGAAGTATTTTCATCAAACCAGAGCTTTTACTGCGGTATAGCTAAATAAACACCCCCCCTCTCTCTGAATTTCGTTCATATTTTTAAAAAAAATTAATATTTGAGAATTGCAAATCTGTTTTTCAAATTTAAAAAAATGACACTGTTCGAAACGAAGCTATCAATAATCTATTTTAGACAGGTAACTTTAATCAACGAAGTTCAAATAACGTGCTTGATCACACACGTTATTTAAATCCTCTTGTGTTCGATTTGTAAACCCATTTTTATCAGTTAGTACAAAAAGGTCAGATTTGTTGTTACGTGTGTATAAGTGTTCGATTTGCACACACATTTTTAAAAGTTTGTACACAAAAGATCAGATCTGTTGTTACAGTGTGCAGGCCTATACAATGTTAAAAAAATTAATGTTCACTTTTTTTGTTACACTGAATTAGATCGAGCTCCTCTGTATAATAATATCACTAATAAGACAAACGACGCTTCTGATTAATCTAATATTCGCAAATTGTATATTGAAAATATTTTTGCATAACTGCATAATTAGTCATTAACTTAGGATACATTCAAAGTATTTCAGATAAAATCTGATAAACACACACACAAACACAAACACACACACACACACACACACACATATATATATATATATATATATATATATATATATATATATATATATATATATATATATATATATATATATATATATGTATGTATAAAGACTGTTTTTTAATGCCAATTACACTATCCCTTCAAATGCCGTGGTCACTAAAAACGAGAGTTTTTTTCCGCTCTCCCAAACGAAATGGAATTTATATAGAAAACATATACTTTTACCAGTGCCCCCCTCCCCACCCCCGGAAAATATCAAATGCCCATCTCCCCTCCCGGAGAAAAAAGTTTGGAAGAATCACTGACTAAAACGGGTTAACTCTGCTTCACCTGCCAAACGGACCGTCAGGTTCGAAAGGGAACTTTATTTATTTAAACTACCAAGTGTGATACTAACTGTGACGGCGACAGCTCCAACTGACCTTCAGATAACGTCCATCTATCTGAGGACCAGTGCAAGAACTTGAACCGACGCTACCGTTTGGACCAGACAAAGGGGACACAACCCGAGCGACCGAGTCGAACGCCATGGACAGCCTCGGGTTGGGAGGCAGACGGGCGGAATTCTGAGCGAGGAGCGATTGCGCGCGCATTGTCCCTGCGTTTTTGTGAGGGTCAGACCAACAGATCTGCATGCCCTGACTAAACGATGAACGCGCGTGATGCCTCTAGATATGCCCTTTGAATTTTAAGTGGTTTTGGGATACTATTGATCACAGTTTTAGTTTTTAATTTACTACTCCTGTAAGTATAAATTTCTGTTTTATTGCTCTAAATATATTTTAAATTAACTTTACTTATATAACCCAAGTTTTTACGTCATTTTTTTTTTATAATTAAATAATGACTGATTTTTGTGTGCTAAAATATTTCTTAAAAAGTTTGTGCAAATAAGCATTTTGTCATCGAATGTATTAGCGCAAAACAGACAGGTAAGATATGGTAGTATTCGCTGTTTGGATACAATTGATACGATACTTAGCAACATCACGTGGTTTTCTCGTAAATTATATCACATAATCCCTCAACAATGTATACTGTGCTGATATAAAAAAAGAGGTTAGAGAGAGATAAAAGATAAAAAAGAGATAAAAAAGAGATAGAGAGAGAGGGAGATGGAGGCTTATTTCTTCCATTATAATGTGGCATTTGTATATTTGTACTGTACATGTAATTTGCATTTGCGGTCATCCATAAATGACGTCACGCTTTTTTTTGTTGATTTTTTACCTCCCCCCCCCCCCCCCTCCCCTCCGTCACACGTCGTCACAAAAAGCCAGACCTCCCCTAAAATGACGTCAGACCTCAACCTTCAACCCACTTCAAAATTGCAGTTGAACTTTTTTAAAACATCGATATTTTTTCCAAAATTGTGTCTAAACTATTACAATTTATTAAAACAGTTATCTAAAACGCGAAATAACGTCTAAAATTCGTTTTCTAACATTGCTTTTTTTATAATGCAAAAATGTGACGTCTCAACATCTGAACTCCCCGCCCCCTCCCCCTCCCCTCATCACATATCGTCACAAAATTACGGACCCCCCCCCCTCCGCCCTACTAGTGTGACGTCATTTATGGATGACCCCTTTGCGAGATTTTTCAGAGATTTTTGTAATGGTTTTATTCATTTATTTTTGTAACTTTAACAGTGTAGTAGCTTTCTTTAGCTGTAAAACCCAACCAATGTAAAATACTTTTACTTCAGACCATAGACTCTATGGAAGTGATATATATATATATATATATATATATATATATATATATATATATATATATATATATATATATATATATATATATATATATATATATATATATATATAGAGAGAGAGAGAGAGAGAGAGAGAGGAGAGAGAGAGAGAGAGAGAGAGAGGAGAGAGAGAGAGAGAGGGAGAGAGAGAGAGAGAGAGAGAGAGGAGAGAGAGAGAGAGAGAGAGCGAGAGAGATAAAGAGAGAGAGAGATCTATATATATATATATATATATATATATATATATATATATATATATATATATATATATATATATATATATATATATATATATATATATATATATATATATATATATATATACAGAGAGAGAGAGAGCAGTGTTTTCTTCCAGACTTTTTTCTCCGGGGGGGGGGGCACTTAAAATTTTCGGGGGGGGGGGGGTGGTTAGACTTTCTTCGGGGGGGGGGGGGTCGGACACTGTTAAAATATATATTTTCTATATAAATTATATAAATTTCATTTCGGGGGGGGGGGGGGGGGGGGGGGGGGGGCGGTAGAATATTTTCGGGGTGGGGGGTCAAAGCCCCCCCCCCCCCCCGAAGAGATGCCTGAAAGAAACTCTGAGAGAGAGAGGCTTTGTAGCGTACACGATTCTCTAGAGATCCGAACATCAAACTGTTGTGTTAGCGCTACGTGTAACTTTTGAACCTAACCCTATCCCCTTAAACGTACACATACGTTTTTTGTGCATCAATCTTTACCCATTCACAAGATCCATATCAACAACATAATGTTAACCACATGCGTAAAACAGTTATAGTTCAAAGTGTATTGAAAGTTCATGAACGCAAGCTAGAGATTAGTGGACATTTTTTTTTTGTCAACCGTTTTCTATTTTCGTCACCACCGTCTTCAGCACTCAGACGTGGTGTATTATCACTGAATGACGTCACGACAGGCGCCCCTCCTATCTCCATTGTATGGCGCCCCCACTTAGCTTCTTTGTCAGGCGCCCATCTAAGCTCCATTGAGAGCTTGCAGCAGGGGAGCTTAGAGAGCTGAGAACTGCTGACGTCACAGGGAAGACAGGAAGTTGTGCACGGACAACAATGGCGCATGCGTGTAGCTAATCCAATCTATGCGGGTGTACTGGCGCACTTAGGTTGGAGGGGGGGGGGGGGAACCAGGGGGTTGGAAGGGGGGGGGGGAGGGTTGTCTAGCGAACTGTATTGTTGTAGATCATGTTGACAACCAGAAACTAAGCACTTTTGGCAGGAACATGGGCTATAGGAATAATCAATATGTATATGTTTCCCATTATATATATATATATATATATATATATATATATATATATAATATATATATTAATATATATATATATATATATATATATATATATATATATATATATATATATAAATATATATATATATATATATATATGGGAGCTGAAAAGTAATGTAATTGGTAGTCAGAAATTATCAATATTGTCCACTTGTTTTTGTGTGTTGAAACATAAAACTATATTGTATGATATGGATTTGTATGATACTGATTTAGCCTAAGATTTTATCGAATATGAAAGAGAATGTTTTTCAAAATTATCCTCACTAGGGTCCTGAGAGAAACGAATTATACAATTTTTTTATTCCGTCTAGCTGTTGTTGGTCACTAGCTGAATATACAGCTTGTCAAATCAGATATGACGTACTATTTTGTGCGTGAGTGTAACCAGTAGCGTAGCGACGGGGGTGGAGGCGGGGGGGGGGGGGACATCTGTCCCCTGGGCGCCGACCTTAGGGGGTGCCAAAATGGGTTGGAAAAATAAATTGAAAGGTTGAGTGGGGTGCAAATTGAAAGTTTGAGAAGGGGGGGGGGGGTGCAAATCGAACTTTTAGGGAGGGGGTGCACAAATCGAAATCTTGAGGGGGGTGCAAATTTAAAAGTTTGTCCCCGGGCGCCGCAAGAATCGCTACGGCCTCTGAGTGTATTTGTAGTTTGTATTAATACTTGTATGATTGGTGGTTGAATTCGTACTTGTTTATTTGGTATTTCTATTCGATTATGTGAAATGGGTGGCTATATCCGTTATAACATTTTAAAACGGCTGTGTCGTATTTATGTAGACGGTAGATATAAATTTTTTTTTTCAACATCGGCTGTGTACGTACAACTGGGTTTAATCTTATCATGATAAAGGTTGTTCGTACAGATATTATTTAGTATTCGATTTGGTTGCCGTCTGTTAAATATTTCAGGATCTTAGCTTAATATGTCAGGTCACAGTTTTAGTGATGTTATTGTCAGGATGTCACGGGTTTGATGTAATGATCATGATGTCATGAATTCTATGACATCCTAATACTGCCATGATACTATGCGGTGTTTCAATGTCATGATGTCACTGCCATATGTTAATAGCCTTATATCACCTTCTCATTAATTTCATTCAGTAGAGAGTTGTATTCTAAACCCCAAAAAAAAAATAATCTTGAGATCTACACAATAGATAGACAAGGGAAACAGACGCTATTATTCTATAATTGGTCTATAGTGAACTTTTATTTTTTTTTTACTCCCATACACAATTTAACAGGTTTCAGATTCCCAGTCTTGACGTCGAAGAACTTCCTTTAATATCCTATCCTGCAATCCTTCAAGATTAAACAGTTCTCAGTGATTGAAATAACGGCATTCATAGACCCCGCTATCATAGTTTCTTCCAGGCATCACTCCCCCCACCCTCCCCGAAGAACGTCTACCACCACCCCGGAACGAAATAGAACTTAAATAGGAATATATACTTTTACCAGTGTCCACCCGCACGGAAAGTTTAGTCCCCCCCTTAAAGTTTTAAGTGCCACACGCTCCCGGAGAAAAAAAAGTCTGAAAGAAACACTTCCCGCTACGCACTTTATCAATATTTTCCCACATGTATGTGAACTGCACAATTTGAAGTGTTACACGATTTGAATTACTCTAAAACCCAAGTTAATATCTCCTTCCGTAGTTCTGTTCTCGTAAAAATACGTTTGTTTCTGATCGACGATTCGAATCTGAAGAATATTTTTTTAACACGCCGCAGAATGTTAGGCAATCATTCGCCCAGAATTTTTTCAAACGTTTCTATGTGTTACCCAATTATTTTTAGAAAATTTTAATGAATCTAACCACGATTATAATCAACAGGAATAATAAAATCAATTTTCCGTCCCTCTTTTCTATAATTATATAATTAATTTCTATCATTTCGGAGTAGCCTGCCCATTACAAAC
>NW_026732655.1:40000-145000 GCF_028476545.2 Physella acuta | reverse complement strand
TCGAATTAGTCAGGGAATCGTAAACAAGAAGAAAAAAATAAAAATAAATAAAAGCCAACTTCAGTAATCTCTATTTATTGCCACAAATTACACACTTAAAGTTAACCCGCCACCAACTGAACACAATAGGAAAAATACACAACTATCTACAACAACTAAAGTCTTTAATTCGACTGCCCTACTTGTCCCTAACTGTCAAGCCTAGCCTAGGTCTAATACATGTCGTGGCTTTCCACTAGCTCACAGAGACGACCCATGTCTGTCTCCTCTAGACCTAGCTATACGAGACGAGTCCGTCCGTCTCCGAGTGTGTGTCCGAGTGTGTCTCAGTGTGTCTCCTCCCCGAGTGTCCGGTCTACCCTCCTAAAGTACTCGTCCCCCGTTCTTCACCGTGGGAACAATTTTAATTAGCCTGTCCCTAGGTCAGATCCGTCCATGACGGTCCACTCGGCCCCGTCCGATCTGGATGGCTTTCCCAGCCGCAAATCACGGGCTTTTTGGCCACGTTAATAGCCGAGTCCCGAAGACTCCAATTCTGCCACGCCCACAGCGTGGAATCTAATCCGTGGTGGCCATCAAAACCCCCAGACTCTCACGGCCTAAACAGTGCATTAACATGCCTAAGCATTTCATTTTAATTACCTGGCCCTCCTCGATGGGGCCAAACCCAGGTAAAGATCCCTTGGGATCGTAACAATATTAACAATAAGATGTATCCGTTTCGTCAGTTTTTGTGTTACTACTAAGCCTACATCATGAACTGAATATATATATATATATATATATATATATATTCATATATATATATATATATATATATATATATATATATATATATATATATATATATATATATATATATATATATACATTTATATATATATATATATATATATATATATATATATATATATATATATATATATATATATATATATATATATATATATATATATATATATATATATATAAACATGTATATCTCTGTCGATTTCATTCTTAGAGGTGTATTAAACTCTGATTTGTTTATAAACATCCAAACCTTCAGGATATTGTTTTTCTTGATTTCGTTTGTTTGTGTTACAATGTTTCATTAAAGCAAACAAAAAAAACAGATATATTTTTTTAACAGAAGAGAAAATATCTTTGTCAATTTTCTTTGACCTTGGCGCTGAACGAGATTTATGCCGGCTATTTATAGAAGTTGGGCGGTGATGACCTCGACCTCATAACGAGAGCTGTCATGTACACGGGTTGTCTTTCCTTTCTGTCATTCCCAGTAAGTTGACATGTTAAGTTTAATTGAGAGAACAGCCGTAGTTGGTTGTTAGTTTTCCCCTCAGCTGTGTTAACCTTGAACCTAACTTGTCCTTCAATGCTGACCAAACATCGATCTTATCTCTGACCAATGTAGTTGTTGTTCCTAGGTGTTGGCACTGCGGTTGTCGCCCTTTACAGTTCACACCAGAGTTGTCTTTCGTTGTACTAAAAACAATAGTAGGGGAGTTAAAAAGGAAAAAGGAGTTAAGTCTCGTCTTACTAATCAGATCATGATGAGCGTGTGCTGTGTCCTGAAAGACGACTTATTTGCACTCAACTGTGAGAAAGAAGAAAAAAATGAACATTGTTAAGGGGTAAGTCGTTTAAAAAAAATCGAATCAATGATATCGTTAACTAAAAGGTTCGTTGTCAACTAAGTTAAATGACATAAACATAGACACATAATTTCCGGGTAATTTTATTTCTAAATTGTCTACTGTAACAATCTCGCATTCAAGTGCTGGTTTTTAATTTTAAGTTAATATTTTATTGTAGTGAGTACTTATCAAGGTGATGGCTATAGCAGGGGAAATAAGACAGTAGGTCCTTATATATCACCTATTGGGCAGCATTGTGCTTTTCAAAAGCGGGGGCGGGGGAGGGGGTGGGGGGGGGGAAGATGGTTCAAGACAGCCACCGGCTGTAAAGATACTCTAGAACTGCTTGTTAAAAGTGCTTGGATGAAATCTTGGTAGACGAGAATTTTCCCTATCATCCAAGTTTTTTTTTTTTTAAATGTATAGGCTACTAGTGACAGAGTACACTAACATTTCGTCTACTTTTGTAACATTTTGTAATTAATTGTGTAATAAAAACGACACGGTTGTTTTTAATTCGTTAATCACGTTTTAATTTACTGTGGGATCGGTGTGGTCGGGTCGGTAAAGCTCATGGCTGCTAAACTAAAGGGTTCCGAGTTCAAACCCCCGGGCTGATGAGGCCTGCATTCCATCTAGGAGAGTCAACTCCAAAAGCAAACAACTGCTGCCTTGTAGTTTGTTCTTTAATAGACAAAGACTACATAAGCAAATCCAGCAGAAAAAGCAGTCTGAAATTGGAGTCAACGACCATATGGCGCATAACATGGAGGAAATCAAGTCCAAATTTACAATTAAGATCAAAGAAGAAGAAATGTTATTAAAAGTGATTTTAATTAATTAATTAATTATTTAATGTGGCAAAACGATATATGAGCTTAATTTATGATCTCTAACTGCATTCATTACTTAACAGATCAATGACAAATTAACGTCAGCACAATAAGTGTCCTTGTCAGTCTATTTTATGATTGACTTTACGACAGAGTAGCGCGCCCTTTGATAACGAAACGCGAAGGAGTTTTCAAGGGAGATAACAGTTGTTTTTTTTTTCTTGTTGATTGTCTTAGCAATGTGTGGGTTGTTGTCCATTAGCAGAACCAACGGGCATAAACAGATGTCGTTTTCCCAGAACCAAACTGTTCCAACTCCACTTTTTTGTTATTGTATTTTGTTGAGATGTAGTGCCTTATTTTTTTTTAATCCACCAAAGTATCATGGTAGAAAATGTTTGGCTATATCTTAACTAAATGATTATTAAACAACAATTGACCTTACATTCTGCTTAATTTTTTTAAAAAATATTAAGAAATAATAATGCACTAAAAAGTAAAAAATAAATTATACACTACTATTTAAATTACTATAAAGAAAAGTGTGGGCCACTTTAGTATCTATTGGATACCTTTACTAATATTTAGAAAGAGACCCACGCTTTTCTTTAGAGTTATTTAAATAGTAATGTATAATTTATTTTCTACTTTTTAGTGCATTATTACATAAAAGCTTGTTATTAAAACGTTTTTTTATGAATTTATTTTCAGTACAAACATGTTTTATTTATAGTAGGGTTACATGAGCCCCCCCCCCCCCTCGCTCCACGACAAAGACGCTCCACGTGATGACGCGTGTGGATAGAACTGCCTACTAATTCAAGCCAAATTTTAATTAATTCATAAAAAAATAATTAGGCGACCAATTAAGTCAAATTGAATGTCACGATGCATCGTCTTCATGTCTTGACCCATGTACCAACTACGAACCGTCTCTGTCAGTTAGAAGTGCCTGCAATTTCACACGGGCGTTTCGATCTATAATGACAGACAGACAGACTGACTGACGACAGAGGAAGTGGGTTAAATAAAAGCTTGTAAAAACAATCTATAATAAAAATTTTGCGAACATCTAGAAAAAGGGAGCTAGAGCAGTCTGGTTCTGGGTAGGCGATAAGTGAAGTGTAAACAAAGACGACGCTATAATGTGACGTAGGTAGTGACGTGGGCGTAGTTCGAGGGGGGGGGGTACATCTACTAGAATAACACAGCGATTAGGGGTAGCAATATTTGGGGGGGGGGGGGGGGCACTTCCCACGTAGCACTTCCGATACCCCCTTTCACCGGCTTCCCGATGGAATAGTAATAACAAAAATATATATAGAAAAAAAAAATACTTTGACTGGGTCTACAACACATTTGGACAGACGGCCTATGGGCAAGTGTCCATTTGGGCATTTGTCGCATTCAGGTTAATCAACTTTCGGGCAAACGGCATTCAGGTTAATCAACTTTCGGGCAAACGGCATTCAGGTTAATCAACTTTCGGGCAAACGGCATTCAGGTTAATCAACTTTCGGGCAAACGGCATTCAGGTTAATCAACTTTCGGGCAAACGGCATTCAGGTTAATCAACTTTCGGGCAAACGGCATTCAGGTTAATCAACTTTCGGGCAAACGGCATTCAGGTTAATCAACTTTCGGGCAAACATTCGGCTCCCTTTAACCTCGAAAAATGTAAGTTCTCCCTTCCTTCCCCCCCCCCCACCCACCCAGAGAGTTTCAAGTGTCTGGAAAAAAAATCGCAGGGGTGGGAATGTGAGAGGGGTATTGTAGAAAAAGTTGTAATCAATGGCAGCGACTAGACGTAGGGGTGCCAGGAACGATCTGTAGACCATTTGTGGGTGATCACTCAACCGTAACTAAGGCTTTGGTTGATCTCCCTGCTTCCCGTAGACTTTTATTTTGGAAATTAGCATTCATTCTTCCTGATGGTACTAAAGGCGGTAGCTATGACTTTGATTTCGGTAGTTACCCCTAATTCTTGGTGATTCTAACGGCCGTCGTAATGATTCTGTTTAGGTAGCGTGTCTCTCTTTCTGATGGTACTAAGCAGAGTAGCTTTTCTCTGACTTTGGAAGTTACTCTCAATTCATGGTGATAAACTGCCGTCGACATGATTATGCCTTAGGTAGTTATTCTCTCTTCCTAATGATACTAATGGTCGGCAAAATGAAAATGATTTAAGTAGTTATTCTCTCTTCTTAGTGATACTAACGGTCGGCAAAATGAAAATGATTTAGGTAGTTATTCTCTCTTCTTAATGATACTAACGGTCGGAAAAATGAGAATGATTTAGGTAGTTATTCTCTCTTTCTGATGATACTAACGGTCGGTAAAATGAAAATGATTTAGGTAGTTATTCTCTCTTCTTAATTATGCTAACGGTCGGCAAAATGAAAATGATTTAGGTAGTTATTCTCTCTTCCTAATGATACTAGCGGTCGGTAAAATGAAAATGATTTAGGTAGTTATTCTCTCTTTCTGATGATACTAACGGCATTAATTATGACATCAGTTTTAGCTAGTCATTTTTTCTTCATGACGATACTTACGCCGTCTGAAAGATTCTTATTCCTGGTGATACTAACGGCCAAAAGCAATCATCCTGTTTTAGCTAGTTATTTTCTCTTCCTGGAAATACTTCAGGTGGGCGCAATAACTCTGTTTTATGTAGTTACTCATGATTGGCGAACTGAGCCCAGACTTTGTACACAAAACACCGGTTGATTTTCACTAAAGTTTGAAATGCAAAATAAATATATACTGCTAAAGATTTACTTCATTGCTTTAAATTTTCGTAAAAAAAACCTACGGGAAAAAAAAAAAAAAAACAACACATGATTCTCATGACTAAATTTATTCTCCGTTTATAAACAATCGATAATAGTTGTTGCTTCCTTCCACCTCCCCCCCCCCCACCCCAACCCACCCCTCCGCCACATTTTATAAATAAAAAAACCTGATTAGGATGGTATCTAAAGTATATAAAAAATATTAAAAACTAATTTTTTATACAGCACAAATAACCAATTCAAAGACGTCACACATGCTATCATCATTTATAATGTAAAAAAGAAACTTTTTTTTGTGATTTGATTAATGATCTTAATCCAATTACCGTGCATAGCTCGTTATACCGGTATATTTTTTTTTCTTTCTTTTTACATATTCTTCCCAATGATAAAACTTTTTTTACAATTTAATGTGTAGGATGTATTTTTTTTCTTGCTGAATTAATTAATCACCAGTTTATGTGATGTCAGTTTTTCAATAAAAATTACTACTAAGAAAACGGACATAAACCTGGGATAGTTTATTTCATTTTTTTTAAAAAAAAGCTCTGAAAACAAAATATTTAATGTTTTATGTGGGTAGGTAAAATGTTCACAAAATGGGTGAAATTTATATATGGACATATTTTTACTAACTAAACAGCACCCACTCCATTGGATAGTTAAGGATAGATTTCATACTCACGAGGAGGCCAACAGTCCATAGGTTAGGTTACGTTTGCCTATCGCCCTACTGGCATACTGGCAAGAGCTTTCCATACGTCTCTGTCCTGGGCTAGTCTCTCCAACTGTCCCCAGGTGTATCCAATCTTCTTGGCGTCTTCTTCCAGGTCACGTCTCCAGGTCTTTCTTGGTCTGTCTCTCCTACTCCTGCCTTGTGGATTCCAGGTGAGGGCCTGTCTTGTTATGCTGGATACAGGCTTCCTGAGTGTGTGGCCAATCCATTTCCATTTTCTCTGGAGGATCTCTACTTCAACTGGCAGTTGATTTGTCCGTTGCTATAGAACATCATTTCTGATGGTTTTAGGCCAGCGAATTCGCAGGATCTTTCTGAGGCATGTGTTTATAAATGATTGTCATCTGGTGCTAGGGCCTTGTCGTGACTAGGCAGCTTGCGTACCCTGACGACCCCCAGAGCTATACCAGCGGGAGTGTAAACTCCTGGCAGGTTCAACCAAGCTGGGAAGGTCTGCGCGGGTAGGGGTCAGACGAAAGCTAGCATCCTGGTCCTCCAGGTTGGGGGTTGAGCATAAGATTTTAAAAAAAAAATGTTTTTGTGTTTTAGCCTCGATATTTTAAATTTAATTTTAAAAAAATTCAGTCCATTTATATCATGTTTTTGAAAGCCTTATTTGGCTCATTTAATTTACTTATCATTGATTTTTACCATGTCATCTTTATCACACAATGAATGATTCTTTATTTTTAATATAAATTTTGTTTTAGTTCGATCAATGCTTGTTAATAGTACTTGAATTCGATGTCCTAAGAACAAGCATACACGTTATGTCTACCCTTTTAAGCATGCACTTTAAAATATACGCATTTACGAATGACATATAATGAATACAAATAAAAACTGACTTAGATTTTTCCCACAGAAAAAAAAACGGCAAAAAAAAATGTTTCTTCCTGGTTTAATTTCGGTGGGTTTTAGCAGACTGTTTCAAAAGTTTTGTAGACAAAATCTGTTTCTTGGCAGCATAAAGACAGAACTAGATTTTTCTGTCATGTGATCTTTATCTATCAGTTGAAGACCTTTATTTTCGACGTCATCGCCCATGTTGGCTAATATTTAATAACATGATATTTTTACCCATAACACCGAAAGGCCTTACAGCTCACTTTGTAATCTAAATGTGATGCTCACGCTAGGTCTAAGCTTTCACAGTAAAATATATTTTAATTTTAGAAATCGATATACAAATCTGAGTATGTTGTGACAAAATTTGTGAAAATTGGCATAGTGGAATCATTTGTATGCTGAGCTTAACATCTTCCACAAAACCAATTAAACTCCAACCTACACGCCAACATTAAACATTAACCCTATCTCCTAAAGTTAATAACCTTATCCTAACCTCATCCAATTTCTTGTGATTGTGTCCCTTTAAAAAACAAACTTAAGTTCAAAACCCAGCACTTAACAGTAACCCTACCATACTCAAACAACCGAACCATTTCTATAACTTGTCCTAATTGATATTCAAGTGCTAGCCCGCCACTATTTCATTAGCCCCACTGAGCATTGTAAATGTTAATGAATCCTGCGCTTATGAGTTTTAAATGTCAAGTTAACTGTTCGAACTCGTTTGGGCAGGAATGGGATTAAACTTGGCAATTATCGATTAGGTCCGTTGCCATTTTTTTTCAATTACCGATTTTTTAACTAAGGTAAATTGATGTGATGCTAATTTCGACGTTTTAAAAAGTTTTGCTTTATTAGATTTTGAAGTGGTTAATGCGTCGTTTTAACATTGGTGAATCTTTTAAGACAAAAAAGTAGTAGAGACAGGTTTTCAGGGTTAGGAGAGCGACACTTTTATGAAACAGCGTAGACTTTTCACGTTAGTATGTTTTAGTTTTCAGTGGAATAGCTATACGATAATAGGTGGCGATTTAGCAAAAATAAATTCTCAAGAGGGGAGGGACCGTCCCTCGGCGCCCCTGCTGCCTACGCCTCTGGTTCTAGTAAGGAGTGTCGAAGTAGGTCAGGGTTAATGTGGGTCGTGGTTGATTTGGGTCAAGGTTTATGAGGGTAAAGGTTGATGTGGGTCGAGGTTGATGTGGGTCGGGGTTGATGTGGGTTGGGGTTGATGTGGGTTGGGGTTGATGTGGGTTGGGGTTGATGTGGGTTGGGGTTGATGTGGGTTGGGGTTGATGTGGGTTGGGGTTGATGTGGGTTGGGGTTGATGTGGGTTGGGGTTGATGTGGGTTGGGGTTGATGTGGGTTGGGGTTGATGTGGGTTGGGGTTGATGTGGGTTGGGGTTGATGTGGGTTGGGGTTGATGTGGGTTGGGGTTGATGTGGGTTGGGGTTGATGTGGGATGGGGTTGATGTGGGTTGGGGTTGGGGTTCATAAATGTCGTTGTTTGTATGGGGCGAAATTGATAAGGCTCGGGATCGCAGAGGGTGGGGTGTTGCTATGGGTCCCATTTATTGTGGGTCGGATATATTGTTCATCGGAGTTATCGGGGGTCGGGGTTGATGTGGGTCAGGGTTGACTTGTGGGTGGGGGTTCGCCATCCTCAAACTGGAAAGGCCGCGGTTGTCAAGTTGACTAGTGTCATGTTCTCCAAACTCTTGACTCTCTGTTAGAGAGTTGTTCAACTAATGGAGATGTCGGGCTAAATTTAGATTTCTCGAGACATGTTTGTTTCAATAGATCAATGTCGGTCATTGACCAATACACGGATGCATGGACTGTCAGACTAATGTGGGGGTATTTAAAATAGATTCTTGTGGGGCTGTAAATATACATTTGTTCGGGGATATTTTTTAACAAATTGGTGTGAGGGTAATTAAAATAGATTTGTGTAGGGCTGTATATATAAATTTGTTCGTGGATTCTTTTTTAAATAAATTGGTGTGTGGGTATTTAAAAAAGATTTGTGTGGGGGTTAAAATATACATTTGTGAGGGTAATTAAAATGGAATCTTGTGAGTCTTAAATAAACATTTGTTCGAAGATTTAAAAAAAAGATTGTTCGAGGATAATTAAAATAGATGTGTGTATGTGTGTAAGAGGGGGGGGGGGGAGGGGTATAATATACATTTGTTCAAATATTTTTAAAAAAAATTGTGTGAGGATAATTAAAATAGATATGTGTGGGGGACGTAGAAAATAGAATAGTGGATGGGTGTTACAAATATGTTGGTGTTGGGTGGTCAAAATAGATCTGTTTGGATGGTGTTGGACACAATCAGGCATGAGGGTGTTTAAAACACAAATGTGTATGGGTGTTAAAAAATAGATTTGTGATCGTTTTAACAAATAGATTTAAGTTAATGTTCACATTTCAATTTCATTTTTTTACACAATTACAATACTTCTCTAAACTTCATAAACGAGAAAGTAATAATAGTGACACATTTCTCATAATATTAAGTTTTTCCATGTGAAAATGTCCATGAGTATTTTGTGTGTATGCTGTAGCATATCTTTTGAGTAATTTTCGGTGAAGATGGATATCAATGTCAAGGTTTCTTTGAAAAACGTAAACAGACTATCGATTCATTATTTTTAATTTGCAAACACGAGACTGTAATCTTCGGGAATTCCCGTTTAAAAATGGTTTTCCCCACTCTGATTTAGAGCGTTGAAACAAATAAAACCAGAGGGCAAAAAACAAATTTTGCCAGCGAAAACTTTGAACATTGACCATTGCCAGAGGCGATTTTCAGACCTTGTGATTGACCCCTTTCTGTCACTGTTCCCCGCACAAAGACGCTTCCGTCTCCCCGGGGCGTATTCCGACTCTCGGAGTCATCAATAAAGCTCAGCAGTGTGAGCCCGGGCTCCGTGGGGTGTGCGGATGGGGGTGGGGGTCGGGGGATTGTAATGAGGACTATATTGGCGTTTAGTCGCGGATTATCTTCAATGAGTAGTGTAAGATAGCCGAGTATCCGGTCTATAAATAGATCGATCAAGCCAGATTTTTTTTTTCTTTTCTTGTTTAGTGAAAAGAAAGAAAAAAGGAACTGTATAGTGGTCATATGATATATTACAATGCTGGATTTGTTTAAAAAATCCGTACGAAAAGGTCAATTTTTTTCGGTTAAAAATTAACCAAGTTTTAATTTTTCTCTTTAAAATCGTCAATTTTTTTTGGTTCTAAATTACCTTCGTTTTGATTTCTTAGCTTTAAAATCTTTAATATTTTTTTTTTATAAAGCAACTTAGTTTTAACTCTTTATTTTAAGAATTGAAAAGACGAACAAAATGTTAAGCTTTTAAGTTATTTACCCGTTTAAATCAAGACCGACACGGCTGAGTGATGGAACAGACGTTTTCTTACCTTAACTTTTTGTGTGCTGTTCACATGACATCCCTGAGCAAAAGTTTTTAAAACTTAATTCTTCTAGGGAATATAAAATAATGACCCTGTCAGCCATATTTGTAGCTACAACTCAGGTGTTGACTAACGCGCCTGTCATGGCGCTGTTTCCGGTTCCTGATTAGCCTGCTTAATACGTCGGGATCGGGTTAGATTTTAGCTCGGACCATAACAGGACAGGTCAAGCGCTCGACAGGGTGGTAAAGTCTTAATTTAGATGAGAACTAGAAAGGGTAAAGATGTCTATTTTTAGACAAGAAATTTAGTGCAGTGTTTCTTCCAGACTTTATTTTCCGTGTGGACTAAATTTTCAGAGGAGCAAACACAAAAATATGTATTTTCTATATAAATTTCATTTCGTTGGGAGGGGGGGGGGGGTGGAGCCTGGAAGAAACAGTGTTTTAGTGTAACAGTGTAACTAAGTTTTGATTTATACAAGTAGCCTACATTTATCCTTGAAAAACATTATTTGCGGTGTTTTCTGTGAGTTCCTTTGTCCAAAGATCAGTTGTCCTTAAGATATGGTCTGTAATATTTTTCTGAGATCTTTTGTTCTGACCTAATTTGTAATGGAACCGTTTCTTTTTTTTTTAAATAAAAAATAAAAAATCTAATCTGTCTTTAATCAGACGTTGTATTCTTAAAATGCTAAATCTTGGAAACAACACAAAGTATCTTCTAAAGAAATAATATGCGGCATACATTTACACTACATATATTTAACATAGCATCATAAATAATATTATGAAATTGAAAATTTAAAAAATAAGGTAAACCATATACATTAAAGATCATTTTATATTATCTAAATATGAACTAATTCTTGACTTTTATCGATTTCCTTTTAGTTCCTTAAGGAACATGCGGCCTCTGTCAAAGCTTTCCAATTTTGCCACTCTTTTCAGTTGTTCCCCTTTCCTTCATATTCTTCCTGGTTTTAAAAAAGTAAAACTAAATAAACCCATATAATATAGGTTCAATTTGTCCCTGAGTAGGGGTCGACGTGGTCGAGTCGGTAAAGCTCATGGTTGCTTAACCGAAAAAGTCCCGAGTTCGAACCCTCGGGCAGATGAGGCTGGGGACAGCAACTCTTCTAGGAGAGACAACTCCAAAATCAAACAACGGCTGCCTTGTAGTATGTTCTTGATTGGACAAAGGAAGCAAATTCAAAAAGAAAAGCAGGCTGAAATCGGAGTCAATGAATGGCGTGGTCGAGTCGGCAAAAAGTTCTTGGTTGATATATTCGAAAAAGTCTCGAGTTCAAACCGCTCTGGCAAATAAGGCTCGATCCCTTCCAAAACTAAAAATTAAGAACGAAGAAGAAGTAGTTCCTGAGTCCATCCAGCTCTGATGGGTACCTAACTCAAGTTAGGGAAAGTAAAGGCGGATGGGCATAATGCTGACAACACTATCCTTTCACAAGCAGAGGTCACAGAAACCATGAGAGCGATTGATTTTATTTAGCACAAATTTAATATTTCACATCCATTTTCTCAATATTAAAAAAAAAAAAAAAAAAAAAAATTCTGAATCTAGAACTTGAGGTATTATAATTATTAATCTTTTAAAATCACATCCTAAAAATAACGGTTGGGATTTTCAAGCTTTGGGCAGCATTGTCGGCCAGATTTGAACTAGTCTTTGGAACTTCTTTGGTAACCTTCTGGGTTCTAGAAGCTATAAGCAGCATCAGGTTTCTATAGCGACTAAAGAACACGAGACCGGATACACGTGTTTTCCGAAACCCAGCCCGTAATTGATGTCACGGCTATTTTTAGCTCCGGGCGTAAACAGAGCTATCTTTTTCGGTCAGCGCTAAACAAGATGGCGGCTAGTTCTTGGTTAGTTATTCCTTTTTTTGTGAGACGCTTTTAGGGCTAGTTTTAATAACGATGTCAGTATTTGCTTCAGTCGTTTGCAAATGTGTCAGTATGTCAGATGTGCGTTATATTTTCGACGCCAAAAAAAATAAATAAAGGAAATAACCGTCGGTCAGGGGCGTAGCGAGGGGGGGGGGGCGGGGGGTGCGGACCGCACCGGGTGACACCATTTAGGGGGGTGACACCAAGGCAAGAAAATAGCAAAATATATAGTGAAAAACTTGGGGGGGGGGTGCAAATCGAAAGTTTGAAGGGGGGGGTGCAAATCAAAAACTTGAGGGGGGTGCAAATCGAAAGTTTCAGAGGGGGGGGGTGCAAATCGAAAACTTGAAAGTTTGTCCCCGGGAAGGGTCGCAACGCCTCTGGGGGGTGACACCATTAAGTGCCGCACCGGGTGACACCCGACCTCGCTACGCCACTGCCGTCGGTGTAGTTTCTTAATAGGGCTTGTAAATAGGTCACTAGATTCCCGTTATCTTACTTGACAGCTTATATTTTTTAAACCATATGTAAATATTTTTATTAAATCATCAAGGGAAAAATTACTTCCGCTTTTGTTAAATAATTTAAAATCCTTAACGACGATAATGATAAAGGTTTGCTTATTAAAGCGAAATATCATCATCATCATCATTCCTTTGTGGCCCCTGGGGAGCAAAGGGCTGCAACCACACATCTCCATCGGACTCGGTTTTGGGCTGCTCTTCTAATCTGTGCCCATGTGAGCCCAGCTGTTTTCGCCTCTTCTTCAACCTATAGCCTATATTAAATCGTGATTTCTTTTCAAACAAGTGTACAGTTTATCATTATTTATATTCGAATATGTAACAAGTTGTCCTAAACCTACTAATAATATTATAAAACATTATTTATAATCAATATCTACCGGCATTTAATTTGATTCTATTATTAGTAAAACACATTATGATTGCTGCATACAGGTACCCATGGTATTTTAAAATCTCGAAGCGCGCCCTAAAAACAAATAGTCACCATGTTTTTTGTTATCAATGGGAATCATATTCACAACAACTAATTTTATTTAAAAAATGTATCTCCCTCCCTGGCTAACAAGATTTAGAATTTTAAGTGAGAGACAGCGAAACTTATAAGCCACATATATATATATATATATATATATATATATATATATATATATATATATATATATATATATATATATATATACATATATATACATATATATATATATATATATATATATATATATATATATATATATATATATATATATATATATATATATATATATATATATTATTTATTTATTTATATATATATAAATATATATATATATATATATATATATGTAAATATATATATATATATATATATATATATATATACATATATATATACATATACATATATATTATATACATATACATATAGGCCTATATATATATACATATACATATATATATATATATATACATATATATATATATATATATATATATATATATATATATATATATATATATATATATATATATATATATATATATATATGCCTATTTATTTATTTTTATACGTAAATCGAACATAAACTGTTATAAAACACATTATTGTATTTCTTTAGAAGGGATTTCTTTTATTGTTTGTACAAGGAAACACAAGAGTAATTTAAACAAAAACCTAAAAATAAATAAAAAATTTAAAATAAATAAAGTATTAAATGTTTTTTTTTCATCGTTTCTTCCCCTAAAGTTTACGAATCCTCATCAACCACGCTGTGTCTAACAGACGAATCTTTGCAGTAACCGTCTGAAAAACCTTTAAAAAAAAATCTCCCTCCTCTAATTGGACCTTTGTGTCATCGTTAACATACCACAAGTACAGTAATTAGCAGAAGGTCCACTAATGGCACCCCTGTACCTACCCCCCCCCCCCCGGAACTCGAGAGTTAAATACCGGGGGTCTGGAACTTTTTCTGGGTCTTAAGTGGATGGTCTGTTTCCGTAGTACCGTCTGTCTCCTGCACTCTGCTCATCCGTGTTCCATTTTAAGGTTACCCTTTTCTTAAAGTTCGTCTAAGTTGGGATTGGGCAAGGTTGGGGGAGGGGGGGGGGGTCAAGAGTATTTTGGCTAATACGCCAGGTTAAGAATACTATGGAGGATATAAACTCAAGCCCCACTGTACTGATAACATTTTGTTGGTGATTGAGACAGTTAATAAAAATACGCATTAACATAAATATATATATATATATATATATATATATATATATATATATATATATATATATCTAAACATGTATATAGCCTATATACATGCATAAATATATATTATATATATATATATATATATATATATATATATATATATATATATATATATATATATATATATATATATATATATATCTAAACATGTATATAGCCTATATAGATGCATAAATATATTATATATATATATATATATATATATATATATATATTTATATATATATATATATATATATATATATAGGGCCTATATGTGAATATATACACTTATGGTAAGCAAGTAATAGATAATAGATAACAAAACATCCAAAAAATATTTTAATGAAAAAAACCATTAGTATACTAATTAGTAAAATTATTAAAACAAAAATAATGTATAGTAATTAATTGGACAACTTGTCTTTTAGTTGCACTTGTATATTAAATATGAAGAAAGCAATAAATGACATAAAATTATTAAAGTCCCAAGTTTGTTTACGCAAGGGCCATTTCGGGGATAGAAAACCTATCATACACTTAGATTTAACTTGTTTTATCTCACAGTTAAGCTCTCTGCCGTCCCCTTTCAGTGCTAGCTTTACAAGATGCAATGTATTTCAAGGGTATTTATGTTTTTTGATGATAAAGTTCATTTTGAAGTAAATCTTGAATAAAGTTTCAAAAACAAAACTTTGAATGCTTAATGTTTGACATTACTTCTGGGTAGGAATTTATAATTTTGACGATTGAAAAGATAATCGCGTCAATTAGCCATTAGTTAATACTTGCCATTAAATCCTTCCACATACAATTGCAAAATTAACACTTTTCATTTAAGCTTAATCAAAAAGAAAATCATTCTTCGAAAACAAAGCGATATTCACCCACAAAATAGAGAAAGCTTTATGTATTTTATAAACAACCACAACCAAATTTTTTTTTAGTAAACTCCGAATTTAAACTCTGAACGAATTTGTAAAAAATGTGTAAACAAAACACTGGATAATGGGTATAAACACACAAACAAAACAATGAAATATATTTAAGTCTGTTCCCAGATTCCCAGACAGTTCCAACTTAAACCCGTCTCTAAAACTAAAACCTCAACTCCAAAGAGTTCCTACCGGAAATAAAAAAAAAGAAAAATGACTGAATAGTAAATAAGTCTGTCAGAATAACAAATGTCTGACCAAGTAAACAGATCAAATAGTGGCGACCCGGGAAAGTGGTGACAGTCCCAGCTGACTTCTTGTACGTCCGCAAACAATTTTTTATTATTCTGGTGCAACCGATATTCACCGGGTCACTGACATTGAGGTCAAGTAAACAGGAAAAATCTGGCGTTGTCTGAAAAAATATTTTGAGGTAATGCTAAAGAAAAGTGATAAAGCGTTTTGTTCAAATTCTTGGTACGATATTTAAAAGGATATTTTGAGGTCGGCTAAAACAATTTATAGAATTATGTAACATGAGATCGTGTATGCAATTGAGGTCGGTCTGGGTAATTAGCTAATTAAGTCCAGCAATTGGGTTAGGGTTAAAGACTAGTTAGAGCAATACCCCACATAAGCTTGAACCATGAGGACAAGATCAACAATTTGGTTATTGTGAAATCGATGGAGCTGTAAAAATGTTTCCTTAAAAAACGTTTTGCTAACAAGCTTTTATGTAATAATGCACTAAAAAGTAGAAACTAAATTATACACTACTATTTAAATTACTATAAAGAAAAGCGTGGGCCACTGTAGTATCTATTGGATACCTTTACTAATATTTTGGAAGAGACCCACGCTTTTCTTTATAGTAATTTAAATAGTTGTGTATAATTTATACTTTTTATTGCATTATTACATAAAAGCTTATTAATAAAACGTTTTTACGAAAAATAAATTTAGTACTTTACATGCTTTTATTTACAATAGAATTACATGACTAATAAAAGCTTGGTATTAAAACGTTTTTATGAAATTCTTGTAGTACTTTACATGTTTTTATTTACAAGAGTTACATGACTAAAAACCATTGCGCAGCTACTGAACGTGATGACGCGCTTTGCCGTGATGACGCGCGTGGATAGAACTGCCTATGGTCAAAATTTTTATTAATTCATAAAAAACTAATCAGGCGACCAATTAAGTCAAATTTAATGTCACGATGCATTGGCTTTATGTCTTGACCCACGTACCAATTACGAACAGTATCTGTCGGTTAGAAGTGTTCTAAATTTCACTCGGCCGTTTTGATCTAGACAGACAAACTGACTACAGAGGAAGCGAGTTAAATAAAAGCTTGTAAAAAGATAGTTTGTTGAGGGTGTTGTTAATTGTGGGAGATATCATGGCGGTGCGTGGTGGTGGCGTCTAGTGTAGCGTGTTCAACAAGGGCGTTGATCAATGGAGTTTGAATGTTGTATGATGGCTCTCCCACCCCTCCTACAACCAACTATTACACATGAATACTGATATACAAACGTAAATACATACACAAATATATACATACATGCACAGACAAAGATTTACATATATGAACTGACACATGCTCACACATACACATACGAATACACACACACACATACACACACAGGCAGACTGACGCACACCTATAAACATACATACACTGACATACTCACTCATACACACGTATCGAAGTACGCACGAGCCCAAGACCATTCTCTCTTTTCTATATTATCTCGGGCTCTCATTGGACCCTCCCACTCCCCCCCCCCCCCCCCTCTCTCTCTCTCTCTTGAATACAACCATTTGAATTCCCTTATAAAATACCTATTAGACATCACTAGTTCAATACGCGACGAGGCTAATTATTAAAACTAATTAGCCTTACCCATCAAGTTGAAAAAGGAAATCCTATCCATGTTTTTGATTTAAGCTAAATAATTCCAAATCAATATTTTACATTCATTGAATTTCCATCCTTTATGTTTCCTGACCACGGCTTAATATTTACCAGACGATAATAGCGGGGAGATCATCCGTCTATTTGAGTAGAGCAGGTCACGTTGTCTTAGTCACGTGACTTGCCCCCGCGTGTAACCAATGGGAGTCGTTGTTTTGGTCGTCTGCATCATTGTCCGTTTCTAAATCTGTTTCTTTTGTTAGGTCAGTGATCTTTTGTCTTGTATTCCTGGATTTTAAAAAAAAAAAGCGGACCACATTTTGCTAGAAAAAAAATTAAATAAAAACATTTTGTAGCTTTATTTTAAAGTAAATAAAAATGGTGCGAGAAGGGAAGTAATTTTATATCCACCGGTAAAGGAATCGTGCTAAATTTAAATGAATGAGAAGGTTGATTGGAAGTTGGCATGAAATGGGGTTAAGAACGTTTTTTTTTTCTGAGATGCATGCCTTTTCTTTTGTTTTTGGTGTTTCGTTTAAAGTTTAATGGAATACTGTCTTAGTATGTTGCTGGTAGGATTGATGTTGATGTTGGTGTTGTTTGTTAGGGTTAGAGTGGGATTAGAGTTAGGGTTAAGATTGATGTTGGGTTAGTGTTTGGGTTAGGGTTCGTGTTAGGATTAAGTGATGAGTAGGATTAAGGTTCGTGTTAGTGTTTGTCAGGGTTGGGGATTGGGTTTGGGTTCAGATTACGTTATTAAGCTAGGATTAAGATTAGGGTTAGTGTTAGTATTTAGTGTTGAGGTAAGGGTTATCTTAGGTTAAGATCCAATAATAAATTGTGATTACCAAAGTAGTTACTTTACCACAAAGAATTATTACTTTATCTGAGAAAACGTTACCAATGTTTTCAATTTCCACTTCGTGCCACCCCACCCCCCCCCCCCCTTCTGCCCCTCCCCCGAAATAGCGTCACCAACCAGGGATGGCAACTCCTCCCCCCCCCCCCCCCCCCCCCTAGTGCATGCCACTGCTGGACTAAAGAAAAATAAATGCATGTTCGGTCACTCACACCTAATATTTTCTCGGAACAAAAAAAAAAAACCTCGCCCGCCATGAGATAATTACATAGCTAAGTAATTGAAGGCTTTCCTCCATCACGAACTATTGTATTCACACGCATTGTGTTTCCTATTTCCAGTGAGCGATGCTGAGGACAGAGACACTGAGATCACGACAGTAGGTCGGTAGGTCGCAGCTAGCCGGCACCACGTTCGTCAAGAGTTCCTTCCCGTGTGTCCACACCAACAAGACTAGTGAGATCACGACAGTAGGTCGGTAGGTCGCAGCTAGCCGGCACCACGTTCGTCAAGAGTTCCTTCCCGTGTGTCCACACCAACAAGCCTGTCATGGACACCACAAACTACGACAGCACCATCGATGTCGCCATTGAAGGCGTGTTTGATCGCCTGGTGGCCGATAAGGTAGGAACTCCAGGGAGAATGTCAGGCGACCAGTGGTTCAAACATTTTTCCCGTATGTGGTTGGGGGGGGGGGGGTTCACTTGAAAACTTTGAGAGAGCGTGTTTGGTCGCCCGGTGGCCGATAAGGTAGGGACTCGACCGGGAACTTCATGCGACCAGTAGTTCAAACCTTTTTTCCCGTGTGTGGTTGGGGGGGGGGGGGGTTCACTTGAAAACTTTGAGAGAGCGTGTTTGGTCGCCTGGTGGCCGATAAGGTAGGAACTCCAGGGAGAACTTCATGCGACCAGTAGTTCAAACCTTTTTTCCCGTATGGGGTTGGGGGGGTTCACTTGAAAACTGTGAGAGAGCGTGTTTGGTCGCCTGGTGGCCGATAAGGTAGGGACTCGACCGGGAACTTCATGCGACCAGTAGTTCAAACCTTTTTTCCCGTGTGTGGTTTGGGTGGGGGGGGGGGGGGAGTCACTTGAAAACTTTGAGAGAGCGTGTTTGGTCGCCTGGTGGCCGATAAGGTAGGAACTCCAGGGAGAATAGGGACTCAACCGGGAACTTCATGCGAACAGTAGTTCAAACCTTTTTTCCCGTGTGTGGTTGGGGGGGGGGGGGGGTTCACTTGAAAACTTTGAGAGAGCGTGTTTGGTCGCCTGGTGGCCGATAAGGTAGGAACTCGACCGGGAACTTCATGCGACCATAGGTTCAAACATTTTTCCTGTATGGGGTGGGGTTCACTTGAAACTTTTAGGGGAGCGGACTTAAATTTCTCAGGGAAAGGGAAAGGGGGAAGAAGACTGAACTATATATGTTGCATATAAATTATATTCCTTTCAAGGGTGGTGTAGAGGAGGGGAGGCGAGCTTCGGGGTGGGGTGTAAACGAGTTTCGATTAGGGGAGGGGGGGGGGCAGTAAGACGCATACAAAATTGAGTTATCTATTAATTTATGACATATTATAGTAAATTTTGTATGTATAGAAAGTAAACATTCACTTTCAAACCTGACAGTCTATGGGTCAAGGGAAGTAGAGTTCACCTGTTTCTGTGACCTCGGCATATGAAGAGATAGTGTGGTCAGCGCTATGCCCAGCCGCCTTTACGTAAGTTGGGTGGACTAGGGACGGTCTACTGACTTGAACCCGGATTCGAACTCGAGACTTACGGATTAGCAGTCCAGCTCTCTACCGCTAGACCACTCCGTCCCCTGTGTATGTACACATATCAAAATTTGATTTTGTAAATCTGTTTATCTTTCCAGCAGACGACATCCATCCCAAACATGTCGTGCTCGTCCGCCAACTTCATGAACATCCTCGTCTCGGAGCTGCTCAGGAACTCCACCAACTGCAGCTCCGAGCAGCAGGAGGAGGTGGGAGCCGTAAAACACATCACGACGTGGCTGGTGGGCAGCATGTTCTACGCCTACTTCACGCCCATGGTGTTCGTGGTGGGTATGGTCGGGAATTCCCTGTCGCTGTGTGTCTTCCTCTCCAAGAACATGAGACACCTCTCCGCCAGTACCTACCTCGCCGCACTCTCCTTTTCCGATATCATCAACCTTATCTTCTACGTTCTCTACGAGTGGTTGACGCGAGGACTCCGCGTCATTACTTCCGGGTCACATGTTTCTTTCTTACATATCGACGGAGCTTGTCACGTGATTATGTATTTACATTACGTTTCAAGATTTTTATCTGCTTGGTTGGTGGTCGCTTTCACGATTGAAAGATACATTGGCGTGTGCCACCCTTTGCGGCGTAAGCACATCTGCACGCTGTCCAGCACTAAAAGGATTGTCGCAGGATTGCTGGTGCTTGCTTTGTTAGTCAACATCTTCAAACCTTTACTGACCGTGTCCCATCATGTTGATATGTGGGGTCAAGCCTGCACAACCAACCCCAAATACAAACAGCTGTCGTTTATCCTCGACTCCATCTACGCCGTCAGCATTACATTCGTCCCCTTCGTCATCATATCCGTCTTGAACATCAGCATCATCCGAACGCTCTTCCTCCACAACAGACAACAGAGGCTGATCCGGACTCTAATGGAGAAGAGCGCTATCAAGCTCGAGTTCACCATCATCCTCCTCATCGTCTCCTTCTGTTTTGTGGCCTTGAACTTGCCCTACTTCGCCACGTGGTGTAAAGTCTTCCTGTCCTCGAATTTCGTCAAGCTCGTGTCCTTGCAGGACCTCGACGAGATCATCTACTTCCGGGGCGTGACCTTCATCGCACGCGCCATCTTCTACATCAACTACTGCATCAACTTCTTCCTCTACTCCATCACCGGCGCGTACTTCCGGCGTGAGCTCAAACGCCTGTTCGTCCCCCACGCGCATGACTACCACACGTGCGAGAGCCCCCAGGACAAGAAACGGTTCTCCACAAACTCCCACAACTTCCGGCTCCTCCCCTCAAAAACTTCCGACATTGGGGACAGTCTTAAAAAGATTAGTCCCCCCTCCACTCATGACACGTGGGTGTAGCAACGAATGTCATTTGAGCGTATGACATCAAAGCAGATGACATCTGTGGTGAAAACAATAAACCCAAATAATATTTTATCACAAATTCACTTTTTTTCAATATTAAGACCGCATATTATATGTAAAAGTAAAAGTTCCTTTTTGATTATGGGAAAGGTGAAGTAGAGTTAGTTCACTTGTTTCTGTGACCTCGGCATATAAATGGATAGTGTGGTCAGCACTATGCTCAGCCGTCTTTATTCTCCCTAACTCGAGTCAGGTACCCATCAAAGCTGAGTGGACTCTCAGACGTTCTACGGATTTAAACCCGGAATCGAACTTGTAACAAAATCTGATTAATAAGAAACAGTCACGTGACCGAATGTTCTTGTATGTTTACCTGACTAGCCAAAAATATGTGAAAACATAAAAACAAGCCAAGGAAATTGCACTCCAAAAGGGATGTAAACAGGTAACCGTCCCGAATCAAAGTTTACCTGAGTAAATCAATGGGAACCAGATACATTTTCCCCAGACAAAACAACCTCATTTTCTTATACAAAGACGTTGATTTATGAATGAAGTTAATCTCGCCAGAGGACTTATCGTATCGCGTGTTGCCATGACAACGTGTGTGAAATCAGGAGTTACGTACCGTGTTTTGTCACGCGAACTAAAATCAATGAAGCATTCTGGGAAGAAATGTTTAACTTTAATTTGTGCTGAGTCGGACTTGTTTTTAAATTTTTTATACTCTTTGACATTTCGGTATGTTGGCATCGTGGAATTTTGACATTTTGTGACATCATGTTCGGTAGTCATTGTGACATTTGCGACCATATCCGTGGTGTCATCTCGTCCCACGTGATGCTATACTCTAATTTGGACACAACACAAGGTCAAATCAAACCCCAACAGCCATCATACATAAAATGACCATTTATCTCAATAATATATTTTCATGTGCCGCACAAGGAATATCCAGCTTGAACTAAATATTATCAGAAAAACATTAAATCAGATCTTATAAGCAATGATATAATAATGATCTATCTTCCACTCACTCCAGCATATCATTAGCTCGGTTGAACAGGTTGTTCAAAAGATCAGCTTTACGTAGTAGAGGCTGCTCCAATGATCAGACTGTCTGTTCTATTGTTTCGTCATAATATCAATTTATCTCTTGATATACTTATTGTAAAATAAAATAATTGTAAAAATAAGAGCTCAGTTTGTTTAAGTATTGTGTCAAAATATATGTTATTTCAATGTAGTAATCGTATATTCGTGTGACAGTTTTAAATACATAGCAAGCTTTTTGATCTGTCGATCAATAAACTACAAATAATTTCAGGGTTTAAATACATATATATATATATATATATATATATATATATATATATATATATATATATATATATATATATATATATATATATTAATATTTATATGAAGTAATCCAATTGCTGAACTTATAAAGATCAGAACATCAGCAACGTACTGCATTTTCCTAACACGTTCAAACTAGGTATTTTTTTAAAATTAAAATAAGTAAATGCAGATATCAGCTTTTTACTTTAACGTATAGGCTACATGGTATAGAGGAAATATTGTAATCGTGCACAAAAATCACATGAAGTTTTGAAAGTTTTCACCGTTTTACACCTCAGCACTTCATCATATACGGAGTATAGGGGACTTATTTTAATCGTGCAAACATTATAAATGCAGAATTATCAAAATGTCGGTGTTCTATGTTTAATCGAGTCGAAAAACTGGGCTTTGCAATTCTGCCCATATGTCTGCGTGTGTGTGTGTATGTGTGTATGTTTGTAAACACGATAACTTAAGTACCTTTACAGCTAGGTTGATTAAATTCCACATACAAGTATTTTACCAAATTTGAAGTTCTGTATCAAATTTTCAGCGATTTCCGGTAAACGGAAGTGGAACCTATACGATTTTTGGTTTTTCAAAAGCATATAACTTGATTACTGTTTTGGATAAATAAACGAGATTTCACATGTAAGTAAACGATCCAATTATCTGCCTTCTATCCAATTTTGAGCAATGTTCGTTGACCGGAAGTAGTAATTTACGCTATTTCTGATTTCTCAAAAAAGCGAATGTGAATTTATAAAATACTAATAATATTCCGCACTATTATACACAGATTGTTTGGCGTTCACCTGGTGTGCAATTCATTTTTTCTCCGATATTCTATTCTATTTTAAAAAGTTTTAGTAATTAAAAATGAATTAAAAATCATGTCTATATCCCGAAGTGTCATCCCCCGTAGTGATATATAAGAACACGAGCCGACCCGCGGCGTATCATACGCCGCTAATCATACGCCGCTATTTACTTGTTTTATTTTCTACATTTCAGTAATTCATAATGCGTTAATTTGACAGTACCAATGCTGCCACTGAAAATATTTGCTTTAAAACACTATTAGTAGGTCGTTAAGGACGATAACTCCCTCCCTCCTTTCCTCCAACCACTACCCTACCCCCCCCCCCCCCCCCCCCCCCCCGTGAAAGCAGCCTCCTCTTAGTTACCTCTTGTAAGTTTAAAATCGGTTCAAACTAAATTATCTGCCCCTAATAGCCGTCACTAAACCCGGCTCAACGATTGTAAACATTTAGCGTGAACCACAGCTCATCAGACCATGTAGGGATGGGGGGAGGGGGGTGGGGATAGCCTAGAGATGAAGAGAGGGGACTGCTAGGCGCGCTTACAGCTTGGTATTTTCTATGTTCTCCTAGAAGATAATTATATATATACTAGGCATGCTGCCCAGCTTCGCTTAGGCTCTCGAAAACATTGAGAATTTGAATGCTTAATTAATTCGCCAGAGGGTCGGTCTACGACCTCAGGAGTTATGAAGAGGTTCCTACGTGGACATTTTTTTCGATTTATAGCTCATATAAGGCGCCGGTCAGTCGAGGTCAGATATATTTTAAAATGTTCTTGTTTGAGAAAAATAATTTATGAAATAGTTATTAGTCAAAACGCAATGTGCTTTACTACACGCTGAACGATATTAGTAGCAAAGCTAAGAAATAACTAATTAGCTAAATATCCGACACATTTAATTTAACACAGGCACACACTGATTAAGTGACTTATATGATTCCGTTAAAAATCTGGCTATTCAATGGTCATTATGTTGTTTTTAAGTAATTTGTATTACTTTTGCCGATAAAATTGTATACATTTCGTAGCGTACGTCTTGATGATCTTTAGATCTAGATCTAAATCAAATTGGAAGGAAGTAGTTCCTATCTATATAGTCTAAAATCGGAAGATTCACATATAAAAAAAAAAAATTAATAACCAAGTTTGACTTGGTGTGTCTCGAACCCGCACCACCTGCGTGGTTATAAGTGCACTATCATCTCAGCTATTTAGGCACCTTTGAAACATGGAGAATGAAAGACGTATTTTAAAATCTTAACTTACGCGAATATGCCTATTCTTTCAAATTAATTTTTTATCCCAAATTAGCTAGTTCCAAACAAAGATTTTGTATAAAATAATTAAGTCTTGAAATAGTTTAGGCCTAATATAGAAAAGTTTTTTTTTTAATAGATTCTAGAGTAGTTAGAGTCTAAGGCTAAATCTAGATCTTAGAGTCTACATCTAGTTATTGCGTAGATTTAGATCTAGTCTAGATCTAAAATCTAGAATCTCTAGATCTAGAATCCAAATAAATAAAATAAATGTTATGAGTTTAGGCCGGAAAAATTGTATTGTATACATTTCATAGTGTACGCAGATCTAAATCAAATTTGAATGAAATAGTTCATTTCTTTTTTTCTAAACACGGCATATTACGTCATTAGTTAATGTATAGACATTAGTGACGTCACAGTTTTATGTGTTCTTTTTCACATCTATTAATGCCTTTCCGGTTGCATAAAAAATACTGTTTCTCTACATCCGAATACGCCTTTATTTTTTATTTTTCTTCTTTCAATAAAAGTGTGGTTATACATTTAAAACATCTAACATATTATTTTCAACAAAAGTCCGTAGAAAGGTATCCATATATCGCTGCCGATTCTGACGTGATGTCCGGCGAAAATATTTTGCGGACAGAGAGAGAGAGAGAGAGAGAGAAGAGCGCACGGGGCCTTTTATAGATTAGGATAGATTCGAGAACGTTTAGGGGAGATCATTCCAGATTTATTAATAAATAGTGCTAAAAGAAATGAATAAGCACAGTGATATCAACATTTTCGAGTAGTTTACCCTGTGATGCTGGTATGTGCTAGCACTAGTACAAAAAGTTTATTCATGGTTTTAATTGCGCTTATTTTCTTTAACAATATAATGAAATTAAACCATATTTTTAGCATTATTTTATAATCCCCGTAATCAAATAAATAGCTTAATTAAATATCATTTTTTACCCATTGTTATTTTATTTTTATTTTATTTTTTTTTTGAGTCGTTGAATTTCACTCTAACCTTGAATCCATCCGAAAACGGAGCCAAATTTTTACAACATAACGGCGGCTTATGTGAGGGATGAGTAAATGCTGAAGTGTAGTTACATAGCGTTCGTTTTTTTTCTGTGAGTAGCGGATGGCGGTGGGTGTTACGTGTGGTGGCGGAGTGCACGTTATAGGGGTAATCAGGTGAGAGTTATGGATGAGTGGGAGGTAGCATATCGTTGGGATATAAGTTTAGAGGATTTACTTCGTCGGGAACAAATAGCTGGAGTCTCGAGGTGGGGCAGATAAATGATTTATTCAAAGGCTTTTTAAAACAAAAAAATGTATTTTTAATTCAACAATCTCATCATCTAATGAAGTAATTACATTTTGTTTTCCGCTAATCGTATTAACCTATCCAGATGGATGGACAGTGCTTTTTGTTGTACGAGATATACCCTATAAATATATATATATATATATATATATATATATATATATATATTCTTGATTTATGTGCTCGGATTTCAATTACAACATATAAACCACACAGCTCTCTGTGTCTTTATATTTACAACAAAGCCAAGACTATCTTTTAGATGAGAATATCTATGAACAAAAGGGACGCTACTCTAAACATACGGTAACGAAAACAATATTTTAGTCACATCTTGTTGTTTTTAATAGCTGGCTTATGACGCCTAATTATGATTGGGTATTGTGTTAACAGTGATACTGATAAAAAACGCAGTTATCTTTAGAGTGAAACTTTTTTTCAAAAATGACGTGGTCCCTTCAAAAGTGGACAGTTAGAGCAGAGTTTACCTGTTTCTTCTCTGAGCTCAGGAGAAATATAGGTGACCATTTCTCTGTCCAGCCGCTTCTATTTCCTAAATGTGTGCCAGTTAACCGTTAGTGTATATTGAACTCATGTATGTCTTAAACCTAAGTCCAACTGCGAGCTTCATGCAACCGACACTAATACTACATATGTTTCTAAGAAATTTATATAGCTCATTGGAAACTTAAATATTACATACTTGAGACATATCTGTTCGAACAGGTCATAAAAAAGGAAATACAAAAACATGCTAAAATACATTTAAAAATGATGTTAATGTTATTTTCCATATCCCCTAGTCATTCGTGTTGGCTGAGGTGTAGGTTTACTTGTTATATTAGACTGACCGTTTTCCAGCGGAAAACCGGTTGTCTAGCTTTCTTAAACTTTGAATTATCTTAAGATTTGTGAATGTGATTATTCAAGCTGGAGCCAATTTTTAAAAAAAAAATTTACCAAAAAACGTTTAAATAACAAGCTTTTATGTAATAATGCACAAAAAAGAAGAAAATAAATTATACTCGACTATTTAAATAACTATAAAGAAAAGCATGGGTCTCTTCCTAAATATTAGAAAAAATACATATAACTCAACAATAATACAATGATACAAAAGAGGTATAAGATCTGTACAAAGATTGGTTCTATATTGTGTGTGGTGATGAGATTGTCTAGTATATGATTCAAATAATTGTGTGGGGTTCGGTTGTGGGTGAGGAGGTTGTCCAGTATAGGATTTTAGTGAGTGTGTCTGTAAGTTTGTGAATGAGTGGTGTTTCTATTAATGCGCCTCTATCACAAATTGCACCTGACAGGTCAAAGTTCAACACACGTGTTTTACTGGGTAACAATTTCACGTGCATGACTAGAGGGTTGTGATTCACACAGCGGACTGACTCAACACACACAAATCACAACGTAAGCCATGCCTACAGAAATACGTTTGTTCTCTTTCCTCTACGCCGCTATTGGACTTAAACCTCCACTTTCTACACTTTCAGCTTTTTATTCCACGCATTAAAATTCAGCTCTACGCTGCTCTATTGAGGGAGTTATTTAATTAAAATATCAGAGGAAATTAATTTTTAATGGTGGTTTAAACTATCGTCAAAAAAAAAATTACCGAAAGATCAGACGAGGAAAAGAGTTGACAAGATAAAAGAAGGATCGGACATTTTCTTTTTTAAATTTTAATTTCTCCGCCCCCAAATTGGCTAGGCGGTGTAAAGGTCGCTCAAAAGAGAAAAAAAACAAACCACGGAACCGAAAAAAAAAATTGGCTTTTAAAAAAGAAAAATTATTCTGGCCAATCCGTCGCTATGGAGGAGTGAGTGAACTCCCCTTTATACACAGGATCGGTTCGGTGCAATTAAGTTTGCGGCGTTTACTTAAGAATATAGGCCACGGACGTAAAATTTCTTTTTCTTTTAATTAATAGAAGTGAACTCGATGATTGAGGGGGAAAAACTCTTGTTTTTTCTGTGAGGTCTAGGTTAATAGAATTCTCCTTGCCGAGTCAACAAGGGAGTTAATTGATGAATGAAGTCCCTTGTAAGGATTCTGTTATTTTAAGTGAAATGAAAACGAAGTTTGTTGGAAATTTATCTGACAAGTGTATGAATACATAAACAAAGGTGTTTCTTCTGTTAAAATTTTGCCTGTTATTTTTTTACTTTCTCGTATATACGAAGTATACAGAAAGTCTTGTAATCGTGCAAAAAAAAAGTATTTAAAATGGAGTTCCCATCCCCTATTGTTTTATATAAGAATATTCGAGAAAGTTTAGCGGAGTTCACTCCTGGTTTATTTCTTTAAGTTGTACGTAATCAGAAAGTGATTGGTCGTTGTGATAACTTAGTAATCAAAGTCAAGGCAATAATTATTAGATAGTTGTGAAATGTGACTCTATTCAATAGGAGTGTCATGTGGCACAATCTAAGAGTAGTAACATGTGTCACTATTTAATAGTCGTGACAAGTGGCACGATTATTGACATGTGGCACGATTATTGACATGTGGCACGATTACTGACATTTGGCACGATCTAGTATTAGAGACAATTGGTAAGATTTTTACATGTAGCACGATCCAATTAAAATGACATGTGGCACGATTATTGACATGTGGCACCAACTTAATGATCTGACGAAGAAAATCACACTGTGCGCGGTGACAAGGGGGATAACACGAGGGAGTTTTTTAAAAAAAATGTCTGGATGACATCATGGAAAGGACTAGATTGTTCGTTAATACACCGTCCACACCGACAAAATCCAATCGTGTTTCATAAATGTTGGGTGTGTCTTGACCTCAGCCGAACCCCCTGACTGAATCACCGAACCACTGGGGTTTATCAAAACCCAGTTTAAAAACAACTGTTCCAGTATCTGAACCTATGACCACTGTAAATATAATTAATGCAAAACTTAACGTATAGGCTATGTAAGTTAGGAAATTATTTTATTACACTCAATATAGCTTTTCGTTACAATTTAGAAACCTCACAAAGATGACCTAAATTTCTTGTTGTAGACAAATTTATATATATATATATATATATATATATATATATATATATATATATATATATATATATATATATATATATATATATATATATATAATTTCTAGATATTTAGTTATAGTATCTGAATCTATGACCATTGCAAATATAATGAATGCAAGACTTAGCATACATTATGAAAGTAAGGAAAGAAAATTCCATTACATTCAACATAACATTTTGTTACACCCCAAGAACACTCAGTTACACCCTAAGAACATTTAGTTACACCCCAAGGACATTTAGTTACACCCCAAGGACATTTAGTTACACCCCAAGGACATTTAGTTACACCCCAAGAATATTTAGTTACACCCCAAGGACATTTAGTTACACCCCAAGGACATTCAGTTACACCCCAAGAACATTCAGTTACACCCCAAGAACATTTAGTTACACCCCAAGAACATTCAGTTACACCCCAAGAACATTCAGTTACACCCCATGGACATTCAGTTACACCCCAAGAACATTCAGTTACACCCCATGGACATTTAGTTATACCCCAAGAACATTCAGTTACACCCCAAGAACATTCAGTTACACCCCATGGACATTTAGTTACACCCCAAGAACATTTAGTTACCCCCCCAAGAACATTCAGTTACACCCCAAGAACATTTAGTTACACCCCAAGAACATTCAGTTACACCCCAAGAACATTTAGTGACACCCCAAGAACATTTAGTTACACCCCAAGAACACTCAGTTACACCCAAGAACACTCAGTTACACCCCAAGAACACTCAGTTACACCCCAAGGACATTTAGTTACACCCCAAGAACATTTAGTTACACCCCAAGAACATTCAGTTACACCCCAAGGACATTTAGTTACACCCCAAGAACATTTAGTTACACCCCAAGGACATTTAGTTACACCCCAAGGACATTTAGTTATACCCCAAGAACATTCCGTTACACCCCAAGAACACTCAGTTACACCCCAAGGACATTTAGTTACACCCCAAGAACATTCAGTTACACCCCATGGACATTTAGTTACACCACAAGAACATTTAGTTACACCCCATGGACATTCAGTTACACCCCATGGACATTTAGTTACACCCCAAGAACACTTAGTTACACCCCATGGACATTTAGTTACACCCCAAAAACATTTAGTTACACCCCAAGGACATTTAGTTACACCCCAAGAACATTCAGTTACACCCCAAAAACATTTAGTTACACCCCCAAGGACATTCAGTTACACCCCAAGAACACTTAGTTACACCCCAAGAACACTCAGTTACACCCCATGGACATTTAGTTACACCACAAGAACACTTAGTTACACCCAATGGACATTTAGTTACACCCCAAAAACATTTAGTTACACCCCAAGGACATTTAGTTACACCCCAAGAACATTCAGTTACACCCCAAGGACATTTAGTTACACCCCCGAGGACATTTAGTTACACCCCAAGGACATTTAGTTACACCCCAAGAACATTCAGTTACACCCCAAGGACATTTAGTTACACCCCCAAGGACATTTAGTTACACCCCAAGGACATTTAGTTACACCCCCAAGAACATTCAGTTACACCCCAAGAACATTCAGTTACACCCCATGGACATTTAGTTACACCCCAAGAACATTCAGTTACACCCCAATGACATTTAGTTACACCCCCAAGGACATTTAGTTACACCCCAAGGACACTTAGTTACACCCCAAGAACATTCAGTTACACCCCAAGGACATTCAGTTACACCCCAAGGACATTTAGTTACACCCCATGGACATTCAGTTACACCCCATGGACATTTAGTTACACCCCAAGAACACTTAGTTACACCCCATGGACATTTAGTTACACCCCAAAAACATTTAGTTACACCCCAAGGACATTTAGATACACCCCAAGAACATTCAGTTACACCCCAAAAACATTTAGTTACACCCCCAAGGACATTCAGTTACACCCCAAGAACACTTAGTTACACCCCAAGAACACTCAGTTACACCCCATGGACATTTAGTTACACCCCAAAAACATTTAGTTACACCCCAAGGACATTTAGTTACACCCCAAGAACATTCAGTTACACCCCAAGGACATTTAGTTACACCCCCAAGGACATTTAGTTACACCCCAAGGACATTTAGTTACACCCCAAGAACATTTAGTTACACCCCAAGAACATTCAGTTACACCCCAAGGACATTTAGTTACACCCCAAGAACATTTAGTTACACCCCAAGGACACTTAGTTACACCCCAAGAACATTCAGTTACACCCCAAGGACATTCAGTTACACCCCAAGGACATTTAGTTACACCCCATGGACATTCAGTTACACCCCATGGACATTTAGTTACACCCCAAGAACACTTAGTTACACCCCATGGACATTTAGTTACACCCCAAATACATTTAGTTACACCCCAAGGACATTTAGTTACACCCCAAGAACATTCAGTTATACCCCAAAAACATTTAGTTACACCCCCAAGGACATTCAGTTACACCCCAAGAACACTTAGTTACACCCCAAGAACACTCAGTTACACCCCATGGACATTTAGTTACACCCCAAAAACATTTAGTTACACCCCAAGGACATTTAGTTACACCCCAAGAACATTCAGTTACACCCCAAGGACATTTAGTTACACCCCCAAGGACATTTAGTTACACCCCAAGGACATTTAGTTACACCCCAAGAACATTTAGTTACACCCCAAGAACATTCAGTTACACCCCAAGGACATTTAGTTACACCCCAAGAACATTTAGTTACACCCCAAGGACATTTAGTTACACCCCAAGGACATTTAGTTACACCCCAAAAACATTTAGTCCAAGGATATTTAGTTACACCCCAAAAACATTTAGTTACACCCCATGGACATTTAGTTACACCCCAAGGACACTTAGTTACACCCCAGGCACCTCACACAGGTAACCCAGAGAAAAAGTGTATATTGTATAGGAACAAAAATAATCAGACATGTTCCAACTTGGTGCCAGTAGCACCAAACAGTTCTGTGCAGTGCCTCCGCTGGGTTTCTGACTCGCCCACTTGACGTACGATACCGTGGTGTTGCTGTGCCTGTTTACCCAAACATTCTCATGCGCGGAGTCTGTGGCCCCGGTTAGGACTGTGTTGTAGCCAGTAGATTTGTTAAACAAGAATCCTGTGATGAACTCGTATTCTATCTGGGAATCTATTTCCACCAGGTATCCTCCAAAGAGTTTACACATTGCTTCGGAGTTCTCGGATACGCGAGAGTTTTCTTGTCTAGACAGATAGTATCTGCGTCCGTTGAATATTTCAGATATAATAAATAACGATTTTTTCGCTTCTTCAATCCGTTCCTCCCATTTTCTAACAAATAAATGAAAATCTCCATTCTTAAATACCTCAATATATTCATTGACTTTTTCAACAAGTATGGTTAAATTTTTTATTTCCCGTGCGACCGTTTCAACATCAGGGTGAACAAATGTCAACAATATATATATATATACTAGCTGCATCCCGTGCTCCGCCACGGTAAATCTTTTTAAATGTACAACTTTGGAACAGAACAAAACGAACAAAAACACAACCACAACACAACCACAACACAAACACAACCACAACACAACCACAACACAACACAACAACACAACCACAACGCAACCACAACACAACCACAACACAACCACAACACAACACAACCACAACACAACACAACCACAACCACAACACAACCACAACACAACCACAACACAACCACAACACAACCACAACACAACCACAACACAACCACAACACAACCACAAAACAACCTCAACACAACCACAAAACAACCACAAAACAACCACAGCCACAACATTAGAATCACCACCAAACAACACGCTTTTTTAGGCGTCCGCGCCCAAAGAGAGCCTTTATTTAAGTCACAAAAATAGATTCTACTCTATAACTTACAATAAAACAATGCAATGCAAATAAATGTACGGCAAGTGGTGTTTACTTTTATGGTTCTAAGAAAACACATTGGCAATGTAATTAGAATCACCACCGAAAAACACGCTTTTCCCAGGCGTCCGCGCCCGTAGAGAGCCTTTTCAGCATTCTCTATACTATAATCCTAAAATTTCACCATCTGTTAACACCGAAAAACAAAAACAAAAAAATGTGATTTTGAGAGATCATAGACTAATTAGAAAATAATATAAATAATCTTAACATTTTTCTATTTTACTTATGAACCTTAACATATAATAATCAATGTGGAAGTAATAAAAAAATAACTTAAATTATTGAGAGTGAGTTAAATATTAAAAAAAAAAATTTTCCCATACGTCCGCGCTCAGAGAGAGCCTTTCCAGTCTTCTCAAAAAGTCAAATTTTACCATCTGTTTTCATAACACCGAAAAACAAAAGCAAAAAGAAAGTGATTTTTGAGAAATCATAGACTAATTAGAAAATAATAATAAATAATATAAATAATCTTAACATTTTTCTCTTTTAATTATGAACCTTAACATGTAATAATCAATGCGGTAGTAATAAAAAAAAATTAACTTAGATATTGATGAGTTAAATATATTTTTAAATTACCTCCCTTGCAAAAAAATTACCAAACAAAAGTTGAATTAATTAGTTTTTTCGACCTACTTTCATGAAAATATATCCATTTTTTCTAAGAATATAAACGAAAATGATATTTAACATTGATTTTTTAAGTATGTTTTAGCCATTTTCGTGTATTTAATATTTTCTTTAAGTTATGCAAAAGAGTAAACACAGTGGCAATTATAAAATAGCGCTATGTGGCTATATAAACAAACCCTACTCTACTACTTATAATAAGACACTGCGGTGCACTGAAAAGCACAGCATGGTGCGTAGTTTACTTTTATAGTCCCAAAATCTATAGCGATGACGGACGGAAGGAAGGAAGGAAGGACACGCTCAGCCTGCTTATATTATAGATATATATATATATATATAATCTTTACTTGAATTCTCTCAATAATGGTCTATATAATTAAATGTATACTTATTATATTATACATATCAGAATAGTAATTTTTTATTATTACTGTATTATTACTTAAAAATATCACGAAATAAATAGAAAGACAAGGAGTAACCACCTGAATCAAGAACTCCTAATAAGAAAACGGCAAACGTTACATAAAGACCCATCGTCAAGCTTTCAAACCATGCATCAACAGACAGACTTTATATAGCCATGTTCTACCTACTTGAACACCACCACTATTTGCTTAGCGACACAAGTTGTCTATACAGTGGGTACCTGTACACTCGATATCATCTCTAAGTTCTATATTTGCAATTTGATAAGAACAATTTGTTACTACTTGAATTATTCTCTTCAACGGTCACCAACGCTGATAAAACTATAAGTGTGTTGTTCAACTATTTATTGCTGTTACATGATCATGGCATTATTTCTAAGTTTTGAACTGTTGATAAATTTCAGCCCAACTTGACCGAATATATGAGTAGAAGTCAGTGGCGTCGCTAGGTCGGGTATCCAGAGGCGTAGTGAAGGGGGGAGGGGGGCAGGGGGTGGGTAAATATGTCCCCGGGCGCCGACCTTATAGGGCGCCAAAAATGGGTTGGAAAAACAAATTAAAATCTTATTTTAGGTATAGTTTTGCATTATCAATATAAAAAATATATGAGGGGTGCAAATGAAAAGTTTGAAGGGGGTTCCCGAGGGGGGGGGGGGGCGCCAAATTGAAACTTTGTTCCCGGGCGCCGAGAAGGGACTCTACGCCTCTGCGGGTATCACCCCTCTTTGTCACTGTAAATTTTGCAGTTGGTGTCGACCCGTCCCTTTGGCAGAAGAGTTTATGTTGGGACGTGAATAGATCAGGCATTTAGATGGTCCAAAATAATAGCCTTGGATCTCAATGATGGAAATTAAACATAGGTCTTATATTATGTTATTCATTGCACACCTGTCTATAAACTACATATAAAAGAAAATATATTGTTCATAAGTTAGAGTCAACGCTTTAAATTTTAGTCATACCAGCATATAGCTGAGTCCAACCAACTCTGATGGGTACCTAACTCCTGTTAGGGAAAGTAAAGGCGGCTGGGCATAGTGCTGACCACACTATCTCTTCATATGCCGAGGTCACAGAAACAAGTGAACTCTACTTCACTTGCCCTATAGACCGTCAGGTTTGAAAGGGGAAACTTAACTTTAGCACATAGCTTTACTGAGGTTACACCGGACTATTTATTTTTAGCGCAATTTCCATACTGGACGATTGCGATTATTAACTCGTTATTTCTGGATGGATGTGCGCAGCTTTAAGTCGTATCTCCTCCTCAACGAAGCAATATCGAGGACTAGTTCCAAAAGCAAAAGCAAGTTCCGAGGATGATTGTGGGCCAAAAAAATTCTCGGAATTCCTTCCTTAATTTCCCGGAAAAGCCAAAAAAAATCGAAAAAATGCAGTTTTGGCCCATATCTCGGCAACCAGACCACCACTTAGCGACTTGAAACATTTACCAATCGATTCCTGCCATAATTTAAAACAATATTGCCGAAGAAAGTTTTCAAAAATATCCTTTCGTTCGTTCGCAAAAAATTAATTAAGGAAATTGCGCTTAAATTGTCACTAGACTTTTTATTAACTTGTTTTAGTTTTAGTGCATTTTTTTTCATTTGTGTTTGTGTGTGTGTGTGCTTCGTGAATATAATACAATTATTTTGAAAAAAAATAATTCAAGTGAGATTTAGGTTAACTTTGTTGAATGCAATTTGTTTTTACTCTCAATTTCAATAATTCAATATTACATCATCATGTATACGGGTATACCAAAGGCAGTAACAAACATAATAAAATAATCTAATCTAATTTTTGTGCAGTTAAGGGGATACGCTCATTAAAAAATCACCAAAATCCTGATTTTTCGTCATAGTTGGTTTCTTACACTTTTGGATACTTTTTCCATTTTTATATTAAGAAAGAATAACTTTACTCAGAAACAAAATGTATGTGTTTAAAATACCATTTTTATGACCTTATTAATTTAAAAATAATCATTTTTCCCCAATCTAACAAAAGTTTTATATCCGTGATCATGTTATATTTGGCATCATTAGAAAGCCGCATTTCTCGGGTTTTTGATAATCCCCTGATAAATTTTAATTAATAAATTATAATACATTGATACATTATTAATAGCATAGTAGTAGTTGACTAATTAAATATATTAAAAAAATATATTAATAACCAATACAAAAAAATTAAATGTCATCAATCAATAATACAAAAAATTAAATCTATATAACATTTTTTTTTAAAACGCCGAAGTGTTAAAGAAAGACTATAAATTTATCATTATACCAAATTTTAATGTAGTATAAATTATTGACTTTGAGATAAAACGAAACACTTCAGCTGAATAAATATAAATGGAAGTATGACGACTGCCGTGCTGAAACACATCAATGAATTAAAGGATGTCATGAACAGCGACTAGGTTCTAGCACAGCGAACATGGCATTGTCTCGTTCGTTGAGTGATCGATCAAGAAATTATTAAAACAGGAACATGTGGTTGGTGTCTATAAACGTAAACCAGTTTACAATTAACTAACAACAACTCTTTCGTCTACAAAAGCAAAATCGAATTTTTTTTTTTTTTTTTTTTTTTTTTTTTTTTTTTTTTTTTAAATCGAGTTTTTATTCCAACTGCCGCGCTTGATTAAAGATTGTTTCAATACTGGAAGTTGAAGATTGCCTTTCAGAGTTTCTTTCAGGCATTTCTTCGGGACGGGACTGCTCCCCCCCCCCCACCTCAACACGAAGCATATTTAGCCCCACCCCCCACCGTTCTCCAACCAAATAGAATTTATTCACAAAATGTATATCTCTAACCAGTGTTTGCCCCATCCTATGAAAATATTCGACTCCGCCCTCCCCACCCCCCCTTCCCCCCCCCCCCCACCCACCTCATCAAGTTTCAAGTGCTTCACAGAGAAAACGTGTGAAAGAAACACTGCTTTGTTTTGTAGCAACAGTGTATTCTGTTTTCAGGAAACGCCAATCAAAAAGTGTTTCTTTAGCTGATGGAGTAATGACGTGTCAATTCATCATCATACAGAAACCGGTTAGCTGACGTAATCACGGCATCAGAGGGATGTACTTCACAGTTGTGACGTCAATGATTTCCGGCTGACTTTATACAATGGATGTGTGGATGTTCGGTACTAAGTATTGGATGATGGGGTGGCGCCTCATGCATGCATGCATGACTTTCTTGTTCTTGTTACTTAATTCTATTATTGGACTGAATTTTCCCCAACATAATTAAGTAATACGTGTCATCATGTTGAGCGCCTTTATTTATTTCCTAGACTTGCTTCCATAGCCTTTTTCCATCAAAGAACAATCTGCAAGGCAGTAGTTGTCAGATTTTGGAGTTTACTCTAGTAGATGAGTTACTGTCCTTAGTTGTCGAGACTCATTTGCCCAGAGGGTTCAAACTCGGTGCTTTTCGGTTTATCAGCCCGACCACGCGGATCCGTAGTGCTATAGGGGTCTGGGAGGGGGGGGGGTGTGGAATACAGGTAAGTTTTGATATTTTAGGTTAAGAATATAACATTTCCCTTCCCAGTTCTTTCATACCAAGCGGGTGTCATTGATTCACCTATTTCCCTATTTTAGAAATACCTTCACGCGAATTGTGTCTTTGATTGAGTTAAATAAGACATTCGAAACTGGAAATTAGTTGTTTAGTGTTTTCTCTAGTGCGAAGTCATTTCATTTGAGGTCTCTGGGGTTTCACATCTTACTGGGTGTAAAAAAAAGTATTTACAGTCGTAAACAACATGGCGATTCCCCCCCCCCCCCACCCCCACCCCTTCCCCCCCCCCCCCACTAAGGTACCAGAGAGTTAGTTAGGGTCAAGGCCACCTGTCACTAGGGTCCAGGCTAGAACTGACCACGTGATCACAGGACAGGGGTGGGCTGGCCCGCACAGTCTGCTGGGAAAAATTCCAGTGGGCCTCTAGAGACGATAACAATTCCAGTGGGCCTCTAGAGACGATAACAATTCCAGTGGGCCTCTAGACAAGGCCAATGAGTGCTTTGATTTAAAAAAATTAATTTATCGCGTGAATTTCCATCAAGCTGGGGAGGATCATCAGGCTTTGATGGGAGAGGGGGAGAGGGGGTGGGGGAATGCGAAACAAAAAAATAATTTAATCTGGGGTTGGGGTGCCCCTTTTAAAAATTCCCCGTGCCTATAGGGTACAGTCAGTCCACTCATGTCACTGGAATAAAAACAAATTTATCCTTGAACAATTTGTACCATAATATAATTTGAAAATGCTAGGTGTTTTTCTTTTGTTTTGTTTTTTCTTTTTTGTTCCACGGCTTCTCATGGTTTCTAGTTTTTCATCTGCAGCAAGGTCAAACCTATCGATAAAAATTATGTCATATTAGTTAACGATCAGCGTTTTAAAAATCACGGCGAATAATTAATTAATTAATTAATAGCAGTCGTCTGTGCAATCAATCAGTGCCATGCAATCCTATTCGTGACATTTTTTTATATAGTAAAGCAACAATGTCATTAAATTACGCTTCTTTTTTTAAAATTACATTTAAATACATTTGTAAAATTAAAAGCTTTAAAAAAAAAGAAAAAAAAACACTTCTAATTATTAATTGTTTAATATTAAGCCCCGTGTTTTTTCAGTCTAATACTTTAATTAGTTTTAAACTCTGGGTGAATAAATTCTGTAGTTGATTAAATGGTCTGACTTGGTTATGACCTACGGTAACGTATATGACCTTTTTGTTTCTTTGCATGTTATAAATAGTTGGTTGTTCTAGAATCAACGTTTCGGAATCACATTTTCCACACCGGCTTGATGAAGATTTAAACAATGACGTTACTTCCTCTCGTAACGGGTTTTTCCGATAAGTCTATTTTTGTTGGCCAATCGTGTCAGGCGCTATCCGTCAAAGGGAGTTCAGCGTGGAGAGATAGAAAACAAAATGTGAAACGGTCGAGGGCGGTGCACTCACGTTTAATCAGACCTCAGGGGCGACGCTTCAGTGGCTGCATGGGACTACAGAAAGATGTAGGAGGGGGGGGGGGGGGGGGTAAACAGGGAAGACAAATTAGGAGTGGGGTGTAGACATAAGCATGGTTCGGAGAAGGGGAATAACCTAACACGAAAGGAATAAACTCGGAACAAGGGGAAATAAATCCGAAACACGATCATTAATTTTAGAACAAGGGAGATAAACATTGACGACGTGTGGAAGGGATAATGGTGGGGTAAAAAAATATGTAATGGAGTTTGAATCCGGGTTACTTACGCTAAGGAAAGTAAAGTCGGATGGGCGTAAAGCTGACCACACTAACTCTTCATATGCTATTGTCACAGAAACAAGTGAACTCTACTTCATAACGTGTAGAAGGGATAAAGGTGGAGTAAAAAATATGTAATGGAGTTTGAATCCGGGTTCAAGTCAGTAGAATTTCCCTGAATCTAGACAGCTCTAATGGGTACCTAACTTACGCTATGTAAAGTAAAGTCGGATGGGCATAAAGCTGACCACAGTATCTCTTCATATGCTGATGTCACAGAAACAAGTGAACTCTACTTCATAACGGGAACTTTACTATTAAATATAAATATAAAAAAGAAAGAAAAAACGTTTAAAAATGGAATAATGGGGTCGGCCCCATATGTTAGTCCTTAGATGTGTGCACAGAAATAAACGGAAAACAAAAAAACAAAGAATAAACAGTTTATAGTGTGTTCATTTGTTACACTATAGTACAACAAGCAGTAGCGAGGTCGGGTGTCACCCGGTGCGGCACTTAATGGTGTCACCCTCCCCCCCCCCCCCCCCCACCCACAGAGGCGTTGCGACCCTTCCCGGGGACAAACTTTCAAGTTTTCGATTTGCCCCCCACCCCCCCCCCCTCCCCCCTCAAACTTTCGATTTGCACCCCCCCCCTTCAAGTTTGTCTCTATATATTTTGCTATTTTTTGCCTTGGTGTCAACCCCCTAAATGATGTCACCCGGTGCTGTCCGCACCTCCGCCCCCCCCCCCCCCACCCTCGCTACGCCCCTGACAACAAGATTAAACAATGCGCGTCATAAAATTGAGGAAGGGAGACAACCAAATAAGAAATAGGAATTTTCCCCTCCCCTTTGTACACAAATACATTTCAAACAAACCCCGGCATAAAGTTGTTGTCACTACAGTAAAAACAATACACACAGTTTATGAGTTACTTAACTCATAAATAGTACTGATTTTATTTCTACACAAGCAGCTCATATATTATTTTTTTTTTGTTTCCTTATTGCACAAAAACAGGTTTCAAAGTACCTCATAGGAGAAAAACAAAATTCCTATAACGGATATATATAAGCAGTAGAGTAGGGGGGGGGGGGGGGGTAATCAACAAAACACAATTTAGGCTAGGCGCACATTTCCCTGTGCAAAATCATTATCTTTATCATGAAATTCCGGGTTTGTTGGTCAAGGGAAATAATCGTGTAAAATACAGCCCACTGAAGGATATTCTAATTTTCTCCCTTGAAACAATAGGTAGTGACAATTTTTCATCGTGATGTTATTGTGAGCTAAAATTAAAATTGAGTTGGTGATAAGTTTATTTGTTTTCTGATAGTGAGTACTAGCACGCCATTAATATGATGCTAGAGCTAATGAAAAAAAGAATATTCCTTTGTAGAGGGTCAAAGTGAGGGTAATTAAGCTTTACGTTAATTGGTGAAGTTTAGTATTACTGCCGGTAAGGGATTGTGTCTATTGCAAGTGTAAAGGTTAATCGGTTATATGGTAGACAAGTTACTACAAAAGATCAAAAACGGCTTTTGTTCCCCTTGTCTTTTGGGATATATCAAGATCAAAATATTATGTAGAAATTATTTAAGACACTGTCAATAAACAGTTAGTTTACTCAATAACTAGTATTTATAATAAGCTGCGACCACTCCACTCCACGGACTCTTGATTAGGGCAGCTCTCTTTATAAGCGCCCATGTAAGTCAAGCAGTCGTTGGCTCATCTTCTACTGTTCTTCTCCAGGATTTCATTGACCGGCCCACTTTCCTCTTCCCCTGGGGATTCCAGTTAATAAAATAGACAGTAGTTATTTTTTTTTTATACATTTGTGAAGTCTTCATTTTTAAAAAAAATTACAATCAGTTAAAATATGGGGCCTATGTCAGTCATATCACTGCATCTATTTCTAAGTTCATCTATTCACATTGTTACTATCCCCCCCACCCCAGTCCATTCCCAACCCATAACCCATTTTTCTACCCCACTCTGGCTCTTGACCCCTACCTAACCCTCACCTCCCCAACAACGCCTAGATCCTCCATATCTACCTGTCCCCCACCACACCTTTAGCCGTCACCTACACCCACCCCTTTCCCCAAACCCTATTCTACGAAAATCGAATATTGATTTAACGTGTCAATAATTGTACAGTCCATTCACCCAGTACCTCATCCAACAACACACGACAGTCAAACAACATCCGTCGTTCATCCAACATTTGTCAGTCTTCCGGCATCTTTAAGACGCGAACCAAGCAATTATTTGTACCCATTCATTCGGGTAGGTGTCAACACATCAAAGTCCCATTATTTAATACCGCCATGTTTATTTGACGATAGAGTTGTTTCCCCTCGGTTGCCTAAATCACTAACGAAAATATTTTTAACAACAGGAAACAAATATATTTGTTTAGGTTCCTTTGCGTGTACAGTAATACACACAACGGTGTCACGTGAATGTTGAAAGCATGTATTTCAGTTTCAGTAGTAATTAAATATATTGGTTATGTAAGAACACCCGTGTGATGACTATCTCTCATCAAGGCTTGTTTTGTTTGAAAATAGTAAAGATTGGGGTCGGGGTTGGGATTAGGGTCCGGATTAGGGTTAGAGTTAGGATTAGGGTCAGAGATAGGATTAGGGTCAGAGATAGGATTAGGGTCAGAGATAGGATTAGGGTCAGAGATAGGATTAGGGTCAGAGATAGGATTAGGGTCAGAGATAGGATTAGGGTCAGAGTTAGGATTAGGGTCAGAGAAAGGATTAGGGTCAGATAGGATTAGGGTCAGAGATAGGATTAGGGTCAGAGATAGGATTAGGGTCAGAGATAGGATTAGGGTCAGAGATAGGATTAGGGTCAGGAATAGGATTAGGGACATAATTAAGATTAGTGATAAATTTAGGATTAGGGTCGGCGTTAGGATTTGGGTCGGAGTTAGGATTAGGGTCGGAACTAGGATTGGGGACTGATTTAGGATTAGGGACAGAGTGAGGATTAAGGTCAGAGTTAAGATTAGGGTGGGGGTTAGGATTAGGGACGGAATTAAGGAAGTGATACAGTGCAAATAATGTCGAATACACTATGTAGACACTAATAAGTGTCGTTATTTACATGGACGATAAAGCACCCTATGTTTCCGTCGGCTGATAAAACATAGCCCGTTTGATGAAAGCTCAGGGGATTATCATTCAACCGTGACGGCGACCACCAAGTTTTGATTGCGCTATTCACCAGTAGGTGACCTGACGCCAGTAGACGCGTCATCGACGCAACACCTGGTCCCCCTCGGCGTCATAACAATGGGGGTGGGGTGTATGGGAAGCAGCGACTAGACGAACTCATTAACCTCTTTCATTGCAACCTTGAGCCACTCACAGTTGCTAGATCGAGACTCTACGTCACCAAAACCATATTGACTCTTTTATAATTTTTTTTTTTCAAATTGCCCTGTAAATTTATTACCCAATCAAAATCATCGTTACAAATGTATTAGATTTGACCATTCCCTAAGGATCTAAATTTGAATCATACTGCCGTAGATGTAGAATTAATTTACCACTGTCTGTAGTGATTCTACTCAGTATTTCGTGTTCTACAGAGGTTAAGGTTAGTAGCACTTAACTATTTGGGTTAGGTTTTTCTTTTCTGTTTTTTTTTAATTGACGCTGTTCTACTAAGGTTAAAGTTAGTATCATTTAACTACTTGGGTTAGAATTTTTTTTTCCAAATTTATGCTAAAAAATTAACTATATTCTACCAAGGTTAATTAGTAGCATTTGACTACTTGGGTTAAAATTTATTTTTTTCCAAATGTTAAATTATTAACGATATTCTACGAAGGTTAATTAATAGAATATAATTACTTAGGTTATAATTTTTTCCAAATTTATGTTAAAAAAATTAACCATATTCTACGAAAGTTAATTAGTAGCATTTAAATACTTGGGTTAGAATTTATTTTTTCCAAATTTATGTTTAAAAAACTAACAATGTTACTACAGATGTAAAGGCTAGCAGCATTTAACAACTTGAGTTAGAATTTATTTTCCACATTTAACAATGTTCTACAAAGTTAAGGTTTATAGCATTAAACGACTTTAGTTAGTGGGTTTTTTTCTTCTAATTCATGATAATAAAATAACGATGTTAATTGAACGTCAAAACACCCATTCATACATCGCGGTTGTAGATTGGGCTCACGTGATGTAAACAAACTTTCTTTGAACCCGGCTCAATAGAAACAAAATTCACGGTAAAAAAAAAAAATTGAGGTTAACTTTCACATTTCACATCCAGGCACATGAAAATCAGAATGATCTCCCTTACCGCTTATCACAAGTTCACTATTGGGTCTAAGACTTTACAAAAATCAACTTTTTCTTTGTGAGTTTTACACGCCGTGTACTCATGCCTGTCGCCCGTCGCCCCCCCCCCCCCCCCCCCCAACACATTTGTGTAGCTCATGTGTTCATAAACCGTGAATGGCCGACTAACCTAGACACGAGGTTGATGAAGCGAATTTCATGTTAGACATAAAGTTTATGGTGTTATAAACGTATACAAACACATGGACCAAGGTATGTATGTAACACAACAACAAGCTATATGATGTAATTGATTCATGTATGGGTGGTTGTCTAATAGGTGTAATCACATATTAATGTGTTATATGTCAATGCTAGCACACATGCAAATGGTAGGAATTTATTTGTGTCATTTACTTTAGCCCGCCGCTTTTTATACCAGTTACCGATAATAGAATAATAGAATCTTCCTAAAAATAGGGGTATTAGGTTACGTGTAGCTAACTAAATACAAATATGGCTTGCTAATGTCAATGCTAACCCTATTACTAACCCCAAGCATAGTCCTACCATACGCTTAACCTTAATTTCTAACCATAAAACTAGTTAAATTTCTACCAACAACCTAACATACCTATTTTTGTAAGCGTCTATTATCGACCATCAAATCTTTAATATTTTAACACCTACCTTCACCCACCTCCTTACAACTACCCATCCCCACCCCAGACAGTTACCCTCCCACCCCTTATCATTTACCTGCTTCCAACCCCAGACATCTACCCTCCCCCACCCTCCACCCTCCACCCTTAGCCCTGCTCTCTTCAGCTCTACCAAACATCTCCCCTTCTTTAGTCAGTCACCTCATTAACCCCTACATTTAAAATTAACATTTCTATTAAAAAAAATTTAGCATTAATATTAATGTTGTACCTGCCTTCGTAAAATAAAAATCGATAAAAATCGGTGAGCGTTAACTTTTTAAAAAACCATGTTCATCAATAAACAAGTTAATAAAAAGTTTAGTGACAATTTAAGCGCAATTTCCTTATGTTATCTAAAAATAGATAGTGATCAAGTTTGTTTTTTAAAAATGTGAAAAAATGATTAGGCCTAGCGAAACAAAACCTTGTAATTGTAACTCCCTATCACTCTCATATAAATTATAAATAAATTAATAGGGTACAAAAATAAGGTTTGAATTAATAAGTAAACAAGTTAATTTTGCGCTAAAAAAAAAAGACAACTATATTAACCTATATCAACGGAAATAGGTTTATTTTAACGAGTAGGCCTACACGATGCTCAGTTTAAAAAGTATATATCATCCTAGGCCTACACGATGCTCAGTTTAAAATGTTAACATTTTTCGTGACCGAACGAAATGATATTTTTGAAAACTTTCTTCGGCAATATTGTTTTAAATTATGTCAGGAATCGATTGGTAAATGTTTCAAGTCGCTAAGTGGTCTGGTTGCCGAGATATGGGTCAAAAACTGCATTTTTTCGAGGTTTTTTTTGGCTTTTCCGGGAAATCCAGGAAGGAATTCCGGGAATTTTTTTGGCCCACAATCATCCTCGGAACATGCTTAACATATTTGCTTTGGAACTAGTCCTCGATATTGCTTCGTTGAGGAGGAGATACGACTTAAAGCTGCGCACATCCATCCATCCATCCAGAAATGACGAGTTAATAATCGCAATTCCTGTAAGGAAATTGCGCTAAAGACGTTAAACCGTATTAGTGTAAACTACCCAAATGAACCATAGTTCTTAATGAAACCTCTTGTTTTATTGGTTTCCATAACATTACCGGCAGGAATGCATCATGTCTTATTCAGCTATATATACTGACGTTGTTTTACGGTTCTTGGGAAAGATTTGATGTCGGATGAGGGATAGGATTTGTACAATGGCTGTTTCACACTCAACCAGATTTAAATTAATATTTTGATAATTTTTTTTCTTCCATTTTCTTTCTCTTAGACCTTCTGCGTTATGACTTATATTATCTTTGTAGTAAATATGCATTGTCTTATCTTCTCATAAACTTAATGTAAATATTTGATGTGTCTAACCCAGGGCTAGACCGAGATGGACATACAGGCCTGCACTGACCACATGAGCGACGAGGAAGTTGACGTGGAGGACGTCACAATGGACGAGAGTTTCCTCTCCATGGACGCCAGCCTCCTGCTTCAACTCAGCACAGCAGCAGCCATAGCCAACCAGGAGGTCCCCGCCAACCCGGCTGCCAACCCTTTTGAACATCACCAAGTCTACACCGTGTACGTAGCCAATGACGGGGAAGATATGATGAACCTTGACCCTCACGTGGAACAAGTGTCTATATCTCATGACGTCATTGACAAAAGTAACGAGCAGAACAAAGAAAATCTCGAAACTCCCATTGCGGTAGTTCCAGAACAAACCGATCCCCCTACAGTGCCGCCGATTGTTATTGAAAAACCAAGCACCAATCTAAAACGTAAGCTTTCATCACATGACTTAACCAACCAATCAAAAACAAGCTTACAAATTAAAAAGCCGGCAGTTCCGGCTCCAGTTACGGCTCCAGTTCCGGCTCCAGTTCCGGCTCCAGTTCCGGCTCCAGTTACGGCTCCAGTTCCGGCTACAGTTACGGCTCCAGTTACGGCTCCAGTTACGGCTCCAGTTACGGCTCCAGTTACGGCTCCAGTTACGGCTCCAGTTACGGCTCCAGTTCCTGCTCCAGTTCCGGCAAACATCAGCCCCGAAGACAGCGACACCAAGGCCAGACGCCAGAAAGTCAAAGAATGGCTGCGCATGGATTCCAACGAGCAGACGTCAAAAGACCCGCCACTTCCGTTCGACCAAAAGAGCATCTGCTCCACCTCCAGCGACACCACCAACCAGCTGAACATCAACACGGAGATCTACAACATCGAGAACGTTCCACACTGGGGGAAGGACTACGTCAAGAGAAGCTTCAACTACAAGAACAGCTTCATCGACACCTACTGCGACGTGGTGGACTTCAACGACGCCCTCAACAACAACCCCACCTTCAACACGGAACAACAGTCCCTGCCCATCAACTATGCTGGGTTCATTGCTGTCTTCTCTGACCCCAAGTCATATGACCCCAAATGTAAGTCAAGGTTTTAAAGTATTTTTGGCATTCTCCGACCCCAAATCATATGACCCCAAATGTAAGTCAAGTTTTTAGATAATTACTTCGCATGAGTCTGGTGGTAGAGCACAGGATCACTAACCCAATGTCTGGTGTTCGATTCGTGCTTTCGATGTTACCATGTAATAAGTAAATGTGTAATGAGTGGGTGAGTGGAGGGGGTGGGAGGTATCCGCCTTATGCAGTACCTCTTTTTTTTTTTTTTGTGTAAAAATTTCCTTGTCGTTGAATGCATTTCTATAAACGTAAAACTAAACATTTAGTAAAAGTAAATATTTTTCGTCTAAATAAATGTAACAACAATATCCTTTAATACTATGCTATATTAATTATGTAATGTTAAAGCTGAGCAAAGGGGAAGTAACCAACTATAAACACAGTTCGACTCAGTTCATTTATTTAATTAAATGGTGACTGGTGTTCATGTTTTACAGTCTGTAAAATAATTTTCTCATTTAAAATAGGTTTAATCGCGATTCATGGACGGAATTTTAGGGGCACAAACTTAATGGACATATTTAGACCAATGCAGACGAAATTCCTTAATAATTTTGTATCATTTAAATGAACATTTACATGGTAGCGAGTAAATTAAAACTGTAAAAGTCTCACCAAAACGTTATCTCTAGACCCGAATGACCTACTTAAAGACGTCATCAACAAGGAGGGCATCTGGCTGACCTTCGGCTGCCACCCCAGACATGCGCACACCTTCGGTAAAGATCACGTGCCCACCCTGCAGCTTGTGCTGTCCAAGGACCAAACAGTCGCTGTTGGACCGTGTGGCCTCAACAGCAGTCTCTCATCGACCGTAGAACAGCAGACCTTTGCCTTCAAGAGCCAGGTCGAGCTCGCTGTACAGATGAAGCTACCCATAGTCCTCCACTGTTCTGAGATGGAAGATGAATGTATGCAGATATTGAAGAAGGTATGTAAAGTGAAGATTCCTAATTAGACTTATTGATCTAGTAGGCAGATCAAGTAGAGTAAACATATTTTTTGGCATCGGCGTATAAAAAGGATAATTTCCTCAGCACTATGACCAAGGACCTTAACTTTCCATAACGTAAGCTAGGTACCAATCAAAGCTTAAGTGACTCAGAGACGTTCAACTGACTTGAACCTAGATTCGAACTCGACTTTCATGTTACCAGTCTAATGCTCTATCACTAGGCCAAGCCGTCTTCCAGTTGTAGAAATATGTACGTGAAATGACATTATTCTTTCATATGCCGAGGTCATTAAAACAAATGAACTCTACTTCATCTGCCCCTTGTGTCTTGGACACAAACGGAAAGAGGATGAGATTATTTATACAATTCTTCTTCGTTCTTAATTTTAGTGTTGAAAGGTATCCGCTCCATCATAAGTAATTATATATGTCAACTGATTATGCGCCGTTGAGGCCATTGACTCCGATTTCAGCCTGCTTTTCTTATTTGATTTGCTTTCATAGCCTTTGTCCAACTAAGAACAAAATTACAAGGCAGCATTTGTGGATTTTGAAGTTGTTTCACCTAGAAGAGTGGCTGTCCCCAGCTAACGAGCCTCATTTACCCGAGGGTTCGAACTCGAGACTTGTCAGTTTAACAACCATGAGCTTTACCGACTAGACCAAGCCGACCATTTCTACAATTAAGATAGCACCTTATCCAATGTTTAACTCACCCACTCCCCAGCATGCACCGCGCACACAGATGATCCACATCCAGGGATTCACCGGAAGTAAGACCCAGGCCAGCCAATGGCTATCTGTCTTCTCCCGAGTCTACTTTGGTCTGACGCCGGTCATTGCCGACAAGACCGTGCCGTCACACGTCAAGGAGATGGTCCGGTTTCTTCCCATGAACCGGATCTTGTTGGAGTCCGGGGCACCGGACTATGTGCCGGAAATGTTCCGGGTAGGTGACTATTGTCTCTCCTTACTCAGAGTTCTTACTTACCTCCCCTGTCAGAAGTGTCTGACTTATCTACCTTTCCAGCTAGTTATTCTGATTATTCTTTTCTGCATCATGAAAATTCTCATTTATTTCCCCTTACTCAAGTTCCTATTGTTACTCCTATTATTACCTATTGTTAATGAAGTATTTGTTCATGTCTTACTATTTTTATCTCCCATTACAGAAAAACGTGTCTCACTAATTTATTTATCCCCTTTACAGAAGTTCTCATTATTTATTTCCCCTTATAGAAATATGTGTCTGTCTAACTATTTATCTCCCCTTATAGAAATACGTGTCTATGTCTATTTATCTCCCCTTATAGAAATACGTGTCTATGTCTATTTATCTCCCCTTATAGAAATACGTGTCTATGCCTCACTAATTATCTCCCCTTACAGAAGTACGTGTCGATATCTCAATATTATCTCCCATTACAGAAGTACGTGTCAATGTCTCACTTTGGCTTCGCCCTGTTCACGGCCAAGTTTATCGGCGAGGTGAGACGTCTCACCACTGATGAGGTGTTCAAGGCATGCCGGGAAAACACCAAGCACGTGTACGGGATATAGCATTCGCTACAAGGGTAGCCACAAGACACATGCAGGCTACAGGATAGCCTTGTTGGGTAGAGTCATTTGGCTGGTGACAAGTCTTAAAGTGAACGGTAAAAGTGAAGTTATCCGCCCCTAAAGCTACCTTCTCCTAAGTCTACCTCCCCCCCCTAAGGCTACCTCCCCCCTAAGGCTACCTACCCCCTAAGGCTACCTCCCCCCTAAGGCTACCTCCCCCCCCTAAGGCTACTTACCCCCTAAGGCTACCTCCCCCCTAAGGCTACTTCCCCCCCTAAGGCTACTTTCCCCCTAAAGCTACCTTTTCCTAACGCTACATTCTCCCTAAAACTACACCCCCCCCCCTAAAGCTACCTTCCTCCTAAAGCTGCCCCCCCCTAAGTCTACCTACCCCCTAGGGCTGCCTCCACCCCTAGGGCTACCTCCACCCCTAGGGCTACCTCCACAACTAGGGCTACTTTCCCCTTAGGGTTTCAAATACCTTAAGACTTGCCATTACTCAAAGACCTACCCCTGTGTGTGTTCAATACATATTTATTTCAAACTTACTTCCTATTTGTAATCTAGTGAAAAAATTGTTACATTCCCAAACATAAAAAAAAAAAGTTAAAATAGTTTTGTTTTTTTTAATTTAAAAATGAGTGTCATTTTAAAAAGAAAAATGTTGTTTATTATTTTAATACCTTCCGTTTGATAACAATTGTTAATCTTCATAACACTTGTTAGTATTTAACATTTTAAAATATTATGATTTTATGATTATTATGTCAATGGATTCCTACATTTCAAAATATAATGTATTTGGGTCTATTGAAAAAGTTAAATTAAAGAAAAATTATTTAGCTGAAAAATTAAACAATAAATTAAACTTTTTAAGAGTATAGCTAGTTATATAATAGTTTATTTATTGTAGGTTTCTTACATTTTTCAAAATACAAAAAAAAAATTCTATGTTGTACAATTTTGAATCAAAAAACAAATACAAACTATATTTAGCTGGTCGACAAGCGCTTGTTCGGTCCCAGTGTTACTCGAATGTACCAGAACATTCGCTTGGATTTTGTGGGTAAAATTAGGCATTATTTTAAGAAATTAGTTTGGATTGCTAAATGTAGACATTACGTAAAGAAATGAGTTTGGATAATTTAGTGTAGACATAATTTGAAGTTTTTCTATTAAATGCAGACATTATTTAAAAAGATAACTGATTGAATGTAATCATTATTAAAAGGAATTAAAATTCACTCTCTAAATTTTTGGTTTTCCCAGAGTAGTATCGCTAGTACCAGTGTTATAATTAGGGTTAGGGTAAAGGTTAGGTTGAGGTCAAGGTCGGGCCACTAAGGTTTTGGTTAGTGGCCATGTTTAGGATCAAGGCAACAGCCTCGCCATTAATTAGTCGTGCTGAAAAGCTAATTAGCGAACGTTCAAACCGCATAAATCCAAGACGATAATCTGATAATTTCGATTTGACAACAGAATGAAAACTGTGTAAGAATAAACATGAAATTGTTTTCAACTGAAGATTTTGAGACTACATAAAGTGCATGCAGTATTTGATATTCAGTTATCTTTAGAGAAGTTGAATGTTATACATACTTTTAAAAACAATGATTTTGTTTTGTTTCGTATTGTTGATTATGCTGAAATAAAGTTTGTTATTAAAATACTTTTTTTGTTCTTGATTCACGGTTGAGTAAAAAAAAAGTAAGTAAAGTTCCCTTTTTAAACCTGACGGTATATAGGGCAAGTGAAGTAGAGTATATTTAAAACAAAAATCAGGGGAGTAATTGCTATTAACTGTTTGTCTAAAATATTGCTAGTTATGTCCCTTTTTAATTTATGAAACTTTTTTTTTTTTTTGCTTTTCTATCATTAGTTTTAAATTTGCAATAAAGAGCGGCCACTGCAGTCGATTAATAGTAGCACCTTCCGTATTCTACAAATCAGAAACATTCCACCAATTTAAATAGCACGGCCTACGTCCCTAAGTTTTAGTACATTTTACTTGAGATACTCAGAACTGAAGTTTCTTTGCTGCAAATTGTGGAAGTGACCACTATGTCTTTGATGCTTATAATCATTATGTGCTTTTTTTAAACGGTACGTGTTAGGGGAGTCGTGATTTTAAAAGGTAGAACCAATGACACCGTTTTGTTTTAATCGCTGATGTCAGCATCTTGTACTTTAAGCCAAATGAGTGACGTCAGCATCTTGTACTTTAGGTCAATGTAGTGACGTCAGCATCTTGTACTTTAGGCCAATTGAGTGACGTCAGCATCTTGTACTTTAGGTCAATGTAGTGACGTCAGCATCACGTAAGAGAATGAAGTGACGTCAGCTGAAAGTATTTCCAGCATTTACCATCAATCAACCTATCGTTCAGTAAAGCTAGTTATTGTTATGGTTAGGTCTAGGCTCTCATGCCTGCCTTTCTGATGTTTTGCTTCAGCAGAAAAACAAAGCACCTTCAAGAATGTTCGATCACCCCTCGGATCAATAAATCAATGGCCTCCTATCAAGTCTAATTGTATGATTGCCTAGATCGCATAATCGGGTTCCAATTTATCGTCATTAAGTGATCAATACAAGGGAATAGGTGATGATTATAAAAATAGACGCGTACATTGTCGTTGTATCATATAGGAAATTGTAAACACAAGGAACTGAGTGATTGCTATTATGACGACGACAAACTCGCGAAAGGAAACCTCGACGAAACATCAACTTTTTTTTTTAAATCAAATTTTATAAACGTCTGTTGTTTATTATTTTATCTAGTTTAGGCTTTTTTTTATCTTTATTTATCTATTTCTGTTTTAACCGTTGCGAAATTCATTTAATGCCTAAGCTGAATAAAATTATTAACAGCGAATGCAAGATTTGGTTAATAGCTATCAACCGTCGGGAGAAATTTGAAAGATTGCGTAACAGACGCATTGACGTCGCGAATATAAACAACAATTTTGAATTTATTTTAAAGAATTTTCAAAACGGAGAATTTCATCTTTTCAGCCGCTAATGAGAAATATAATTGCGATCTGAGCTAATCATATAAAAAATGTATCGCGCCTAATGAGCAGTGTTTCTTTCAGATATATTTCTCCTGGGAGAGAAGGGTGGAAAATTACATTTTCAGTTGGGGGGGGGGGGTGAGACTTTGAAGTATATTTTTGATATCTCCTGAAGAGATGCCTTAAATAAACAGCTAATTAATGCGATTGGTTTGCTTCGTGTAATTCTAAAAGGCCTCATACCAGCACAGTCGTGTAAAAAAAAACTACCATCCCACTCTACTTCCTTATATACCATCACTGTACACACCTGTTCTACCATATCTCTACACACCTGCCCTACCATCACTCTACACACCTGCCCTACCATCACTATACACACCTGTCCTACCATCACTCTACACACCTACCCTACCATCACTCTACACACCTACCATCACTACACACACCTGTCCTACCATCACTCTACACACCTGTCCTACCATCACTCTACACACCTACCCTACCATCACTCTACACACCTACCATCACTACACACACCTGTCCTACCATCACTCTACACACCTGTCCTACCATCACTCTACACACCTACCATCACTATACACACCAGTCCTACCATCACTCTACACACCTACCATCACTCTACACACCTACCCTACCATCACTCTACACACCTGTCCTACTATCACTCTACACACCTACCATCACTCTACACACCTGTCCTACCATCACTCTACACACCTGTCCTACCATCACTCTACACACCTGCCCTACCATCACTCTACACACCTACCATCACTACACACACCTGTCCTACCATCACTCTACACACCTGTCCTACCATCACTCTACACACCTACCATCACTCTACACACCTGTCCTACCATCACTCTACACACCTGCCCTACCATCACTCTATACACCTACCATCATTACACACACCTGTCCTACCAACACTCTACACACCTGTCCTACCATCACTTTACACACCTGTCCTACCATCACTCTACACACCTGTCCTACCATTACTCTACACACCTGTCCTACCATCACTCTACACACCTGTCCATACATTACTCTACACACCTGTCCTACCATCACTCTACACACCTGTCCTACCATCACTCTACACACCTGTCCTACCATCACTCTACACACCTACCATCACTCTACACACCTGTCCTACCATCACTCTACACACCTGTCCTACCATCACTCTACACACCTGCCATCACTCTACACACCTGTCCTACCATCACTCTACACACCTACCATCACTCTACACACCTGCGCTACCATCACTCTACACACCTACCATCACTCTACACATCTACCATCACTCTACACACCTGTCCTACCATCACTCTACACACCTACCATCACTCTACACACCTGCGCTACCATCACTCTACACACCTACCATCACTCTACACATCTACCATCACTCTACACACCTGTCCTACCATCACTCTACACACCTGCCATACCATCACTCTACACACCTGCCCTACCATCACTCTTCACACCTGTCCTACCATCACTCTACACACCTACCATCACTCTACACACCTGTCCTACCATCACTCTACACACCTACCATCACTCTACACACCTGTCCTACCATCACTCTACACACCTGTCCTACCATCACTCTACACACCTGTCCTACCATCACTCTACACACCTGCCCTACCATCACATTCTACCCATGTTTATTCACACATGTTTTCCACTATACATGTCCACACTGATACAAGTTCCACAATACAAACATCAACAAACAGCCTCTACCACCTGTTCCATCCTTAGTATCCAACCCAGCTCATCCATGTGTGTCCCAGGTGTTTTACTTTACTCACCTCCATTCTTCAACACGCTACACGACGTGTATACAAAGTATCATGTACTGTGGTTTCATGTTACTACGGGATTTAGGGATCGCCCATACAAGACTTTATGATACAAGAGAGGTTGAGGGATACAGACTATTGTGGCGATGTATTCCATGCTGTTCGAGTAGAGGAAAACGAGGTTGGGGGGGGGGGGAGTGGAATGGGAGGGGAAAAAGAGACCCAAGTTTAAGTTTTATATTTCTTTTTAGGGAGGATGTAAATATTTTTTTTTACCTGCTAATTGTGGGTTAGTGAGAGGTTTTGAAATTGAAGCAGTGTTTCTTCCAGATTCTTTTCTTCAGAGGGTGGGGGGCACTTGAAGTTTTCGGGGGGGGGGGGGGGGGGGACGGGGGGGACATGATGTAGAGTGATGATATGAAAGGATGTGTAGGGTGATGGTAGGTCAGTGTGCTAAAACTGGTAAAAGTATATATTTTCTATTTCAATTTTATTTCTTCGGGCGGGGGTGGGAAGGGGGGGGGAGTAATACTTGAAAAGAACTCTGAAATGGAGTATCGTCATTTTATTACAAAGTGTGGTGGTGATTGGGGGGGGGGGGGGCGCTAGGTTCTTTTGGCGTTGAGTTACTAAATGAGTCGGGGGGATGGGCGCATTGCGGGAGAAATGTATGTAAGGAATAAACCTTAACCTTACTACACCTTGTTTCCAAGGTAATTATAATATTAGTTAGGTCATAGTTGACTTGAGTTCTGATTAGAGTTAGTTTAGATTAACATTGCAGTTTTAGTTTAATCTCAGACAGTGTTTCTTTCAGGATTATTTTTCGGAAGTGAGGGGGGGGGGGTCGGATTTAAATTTCCTGGAGGGTTGCGGATACAGATTGAAGTATATATTTTCTATTTAAAAAATATTCTTTCGTGTGGAAGGAGCTAGGTAGATGTGCTTCGAGGGAGGGGGGGGGGGCAGTGCCTTCCGGAATAGATGTCTGAAATAAACTTCTCAGAATTAAAAACTCGAGAACGCCAATCAAATAATGTTACCATATGTAGCCCACACAAACCACGCATAGACCACACGTAGATCACTTATCACAAAAACAAAAGCCGCACGTCTGAATTAACATAACGAGTTAGCCAACGGTGTCTGTGTGTAGCAGCTATCGTCTACCGCTGTGTAGCCGGTAGTCGCCATAAAACCTACACAATAATACTAAACAAATGTGCAGGGCTTAAGACGTGTTCAGTGAACCGTGAAATGTAAACAGTGTACTAGTGGTATTCTGTGCATGGGGGTGTGCATACAGTTAAGTGTTGCGGTTTATGTCAGGTAGGCTTCCACCACGTTGAAATTATTAATCAGTGACCCGGATATGACAATCGCTGTAGGGATACCTTCAAGGTAAGATATAGTGTCTGTTGATTTTCTTCACTGTTGGTTTCCTGTGTAAACATTTAGTTTCGTTTAGCAAATTTGTTTCATTTTTTTTTTAAAGAAGTGTTTATGATTTAGTTGAACCTTTCTTTCGAATGTTTGTGTTGCTTGTTGTTTGATTCGTTGCTCTGCGTTGCATCGTGGTAATAATTAGGTACGGGTACGTTGTGAGTAGGAATGTTATGGTCCGTAGCTTCGTATTGTATGGGGAGGGGGGATGTATGGATGGGGTGGACTTCACCGAGTGACACCATTAGTAAGGGTGACACCAAAATGAAATGTAACTGAGTTCAATGAGCATTGTCTGCTTTGTTCAAATTCGTTTGATAGCTTATGAAAGTTATAAAGTTATTATAATTGTTATGTAGCTAATTAGGTACAATGTGACACAATCAGTGTTAGGGTGGCATCTAATTATTTGTTTTAGCACGTCATACGTGTAGTCGTTAGCAGAGGGGGGGGGGGGTGGTGTCACCATGGGTTACCGTATGGGGTGGGGGTTCCATGGGTTACCATACCGTGTGTCACCTAACCAAGATCTATATTCCTAACCATAACTCACTATAACCTACACACATAGACCACAGACACACAGTATACCTCAATAAAATCCTCCCCCCCCCCCCTCCCAACCCCTATCCTCCGTGCCATATAAATTATTGACAGCCATAAATGAATAGTCAACACTGACCTCCATGAACGACAAGGTCAAGGTCGGGCGAGACAATCAGCCTCATTGTGACAGTCGCAAAACAATATCGTGGGCACGTGCTAATTAATAAATGCAAAGAAATGCGTCTCATTGTCAGCATAATGACGCTGCATTTTTCTTTAATGCTTAGAAGTACTTCAATAGAATCGTATTTTTAAAGAGCTTTAACTAAGTAATCAATATTAGAATCGATAATAATCGTTCTTAGAGATTTAAAAAATAACCTTAAATTAAAATTAGGTCTACAACTAACCAATTAACTCTATCTATAATCCTAACACTAAACTTATCGTATTGACAATAATCTAGGGGTAGGCGTGGTCGAGTCGGTAAAGCTCATGGTTGCTTAACCAAAAAGTCTTGTGTTCGACCCTAGGGCAGATGAGGCTGGTTAGAGAGGGACAGCCACTCTTCTAGGAGAGAAAACTCCAAAATCAAACAATGCTGCCTTGTAGTTTGTCCTTGGTTGGACAACGGCTATGGAAGCAAATCCAAAAAGAAAAACAGGCTAAAATCGGAGTAAATGGCCTCAATGACGCATAACTAGTTGACACGAATACTTAATTGTGTTGGAGGGGATCCCTTCCAACAATAAAATTTAGAACGAAGTAGAAGAAGATAGACGATAATCTTCTTACTGAGTAAATTCTAATACAAATCAAAAGGTCGACAAAGGGCGTAGAATCAGACAAATCGATGATTCAATGTGTTTGCAGATCGAAGTATGAACCAAATCAATCAATACCCAGGATTTACGCTTGGTTGGTTTTGCTACAGGTGAGTCTACAAGTCCAGGTAAGAACTGACCGATAATTCATGACTTTCTCAAGATTGTGGTTTCCATTTCATTGAACCAGCGCGACTCCGCGTACATATTTAATATGGTATCGATTTGAGTCGTTTTTTCGATCAGGTGAGGTATCGATTGGTCCTGGGTATTGGCTAAATTATGGAGCTTGTGACGGCTGTGGTTATTTTGGGACTGTCCGAAACATCTGCCCCGACCTCTTGACCTCAATCTGTCCATTAAAAAAATTCTCTTCCCCCACTAACTAATAATGACTGACGATCTTCTGAAGGCTTTTTTTTTAGTCTCGACGTGAGCTATTACAAAACAAAGTATGTACATACAAAAACAAAGTCTAAATTGTCATCATGGTTTCCAAATTCAATAAAAATTAGGACGTTTTTTTTTATTTCATTAAAACATCGTCCAGCTTCTCCTGTTGTATAGCAAGCATACTAGACTTTCAAAAGTTTGATCAAAAATCTTTTCGATAACTTATTTAGTAAAATGTGGAATTAGTTATTCAGTTTAGTTAATACTAAACTATACATTGGAAACATAGGTCTCCAGGATCTTCTAATTCACTGGCCATCTAATCCACCGGCCATCTAAACCACTAACTATCTAATCAACGAACCTACTAATTAACCGGCCATCTAATCCATCTACCATCAAATCCACTGGGTATCTAACCCAACGGTTGTGTAGTCCACTTGTCATTAAATACACTGACCATCTATCCAAAACGTATTTTGGCCATGTATCATTCCTGTAAACTCACTTACTGCCAGATAGCCATTCAACCCCCCCCCCCCCCCCCCCAGCAGACAACCATTCACCCCCCCCCCCCCCCAGCCCCATCACCAAGAAGACAACCATGTAACCACCCGAGCAATTTAAACCTCAACAAGACAACAATTTCCTTCCATTTTGTCGGCCGTCACGCCTGAGCGCACAGTGACAGACGACACGACTCGCTCGGTTCCTCGACTCTCTCGACGCCGTGTCTTCCTCCTTCACGCTTGACTGGTGTTGCGGTGACCTCATTTCCCAGAGGACAAGAATTTACGACTTTTTTCGATCACGCTCTTTTGGTCAAGGTGCAGGTCGCGTGCAGGAGATATTGACACAAATTTAGCTGACCGTTCAACCGTGAAGAAAAAAAAGGGTCAATACTCTAGAATTGTTTTCATTATCTCAGAATTTCGTTCAATATCGTAGAATTGTTTAATATCCAAGAATTGTTGTCAATATCCTAGAATTGTGTTCAATATTCCCGAATTGTATTCGATATCCAAAAACTGTAGAGACTGACAGAGGAGAATCATATTTCAATACACGAAAGTCCTATTTTGGAGATTCTATATTTAGGCTATAAAATGTTATCTTCAGACCTAGCAGATGAAGTAGAGTTTCTGTAACTTTGTTACTTTGGCATATGAAAGGAAAGTGTGGTTAATACCATGCCACACCTGCCTTAACTTTCTTTAATACGAGCCAGGTACCCATTACAGTTGAATGGGCTCAGGGACGTCCTAAAATCTCGAGTTCGAGTTCCGAATTCCAGACGCTCTGGTTAACAGTCATGTACTCTACCTCCCGGCCACGCCGTCCCAGCAAACTCCCAGAACTGTGGTCAATATCCCTGACTACAGGTCATCATCGCAAAGTAGTGGTCACTTTCCAGAATGCTATTCAGCATCTCATGATTGTGGTTCGGATCCCGTTGGGTTTAAACCTGGTCTGTCTCTACTTGGACTATATTCTGTACCTTTGCATATTCTGTACATGGCGTTGAAATAATACTCTGTTTCTATCGCTATTGGTTAATAACTGAAATTTGTAAAGTTGAGGTTGACTCTGGAGAGTCCTATTTTAATGCTACTTAGTTCTATTGAAGATTCTATATTGAGGCCATAACGTTTAGCGTTACTCTTTCGGACTTAACGTTCATTCATGCAGATTAAGTAGAGTTAATCTATTTTGTGACCACGGTATGAGAAAGGATCATCATTACAAGTTCACGCCCAAGACACATGGGGTAGATGAAGCAGAGTTTCATCTGTTTCAAAGAACTAACGTGAATTAGGTACCCATCATAGCTGGGTGGACTCAAGGACATTCTACTGACTTGAACCATGATTTGAACACGAGACTTTTAGGTAGGCAGTCTAGCTCTTTACCGCTAGGCCACGCATGAAGGGATACTATGGTCAGTACAATGTGGACTCAGGAACTTCCACAGACGCGAGCCCAAGATCCAGGTTAGCAGTTGAGCGTTCTACCTCTCGACCACGCCGTCCCAAACTCGAAATTTTCCTGTAAGTTGTTTAGCGCTCTAACAACCCCCCCCCCCCCCTCCCCCCGGTCACTCCATCCCAAACTCGAGATTTTCGAGTTAGCTGTTTAGCCCTCTATCCCCCGACCATGCCGTCTCAATCACATCCCATAATTGTAATATTAAAGTAAAGTAAAGATAACCATTCGAGCACCTGATTCATTACAACTTAGTTCTATTTTAAGGTCCATACTGACTGCGTGTTAACAAGCAAACACAAATACCTCACAAAGAAAAAAACCAACCGTAAACTCAATAGTTCAAACGTGTAGCTCCAGTATGTGTTCAATAAAATATTCTCTTTATCACCTTCAGGCGTTTCTTTGTTGCCATCTTCATCGCTTTAAGCCACTTCATTAACTAGAGTATGTCGCGACGTATAGCGAAGACGTGGCCAATAAGGACGAAACGCTCCAGGCAACGCCTCGCAAAACGACGCAATTTAATCATTCTAAAAGCTACAATTATATTTGTAAGGGGCAGTTAACTGTGATTTTACCGCTGGATTTAGAATTTGTAATTTCGGTAATTTCCCTTACTGTTTTAATAGCTTCTATTTAGAGAAGGGACAAAGTAAGTAAGTGTAGAGGGACAAATCATTCACTTAGTCTTCACTCAATAAGCTCAGTTAAATTCATCACACAGCGCCGAGGTAACTCAATAAATACAACCCAATAACGCACGGTGTGGAAGTAGTTTGCGTGAGAGAAATTTGACACTGTAGGTATTAGATGAAACTTGACACTTTAGGCATTAGATGAAATTTGACACTGTAGACATTAGATGAAATTAGCTACCATCGGCCTTGGTTGAAACTAGCTACTATCGGCCTTGGTTGAAACTTGCCACCATCAATCTTGCCTAAAAATGTACCGACTTCGGCCTTAGTTAAAACAACATTATCGGTATTAGCGAAAACGCATCAAAATCGGCCTTGGCTGAAGCATGCTGCCATAAACCTAGAGTGAAACATGCTATCATCGGCCTTGGTTGAAACTTGCTATCATCGGCCTTGGTTGATCTGCAGGATGAGACTGGATATCTAAAATCCTGAGACGATAGATCGGACGACGAAATGATACATGAAATGCTATCTACATTTTACATGTATAATACCGTATAACGCTGTTGCTTTATAAAGCCCAATATATATATACTTATATATATATATATATAATATATATATATATATATATATATATATATATATATATATATATATATAAGTATATATATATATATATATATATATATATATATATATATATATATATATATATATATATATATATATATATAGTATATATACAATGTATACTGACGTAAGAATCAGTTTAATATTAAACGTCACATTCTTAAACCTAAGAACATTAACGGCGACCGGTTAAATCGGCGCTTTTATTTTTTCTGCGGGGGAGGGTGTGTTTTTTGATAACCTCTTCTCTATCTTACTCGAGCTCCAACTTTTTAAACTTCCGACCAGGCTTTGTACTTTTAGCAAAACAGAATTTTCTTTAAAAAAAAAACAATTCTCCTTTTTCCGATATTTTTCTCAGATTTTTTTTAAAACGCGCGGTCTGGTATGTTTCCAAGCAACCGTTTAATATATTTCTATTTTCAGCTCCCCCTAATCCATCTGCACCAAACTCACATTGTTGTTGTTTTTTTTTTAATCTGATGAAACAGTTTTACCTCGGGGCAAAGAGTAGAGCTTCGAAAAAAATAAAAATCAATAAGAGTAGCTCCCCTTTAATTAAATTATATAGCGTATGTCTCTTGCATTCTGTGTTGAGAATGTTTCACTTAAAAACATCCGTCCTTGGCATTGAGATCAGAATGACGGACTTGAGCGAGAAGAGTGGTTGCCATGGCAACGGGTGAAACAACTACGCTTGACTGCTTTGACGAAGCTAAGTTTTTTTTACATTTTTTTTTAGCTATTTTATTAAGGTACCAATAGCTACTTTTTCTTTACAAGTACCATAGTCAACAAGATGGACAGAAGTCGGATAGTATTTCTAATTATGTTAAACTAATTATGTTGGACTAATTATGGTAAACTAATTTTCACAATGTTAAACCTATTATGTTGAACTAAGTATTCTGAACTAATTTTGACGGACTAATTATGTTGGACTAATTGTGCTTAAATACTTTTAAATCAGTTACCTTTAAATTAAAAATATAAATTTAAGAAACCGTATTGAATTGTATATCTACATGGTATCGATTTTCCAAAAAAACAAGTTAAATAAGTAACAAATTGCAGAATCGATTATTTTACTGAAAGAAAACTTGACCCGAGTATGTGTTAAAGTAAACGTTTTATGTGCAAAAAAAAATGGGCGTTTCGTTTAATAAATCCAGTAGACAGTATGGCACGCGGGGGGATGTGATTTTTCAACTCCCCCCCCCCCCCATGTTTGGGATGATCGGAGCAATATTTTACAAGGCGTGATTGGATGTTTGGCGATTAGATTTGGCGGGGGGGGGGGGGGGGGAGGGGAGGATTGAGCAGGAGCTGAAGGGGTAAGAATATGGAGGGGGGGTCTTGTTCAGACATATTTACACATGTGTGTGACGCGCATGCACCTTATGCATACCACCACACACAAGGACTTACATACACACACACTCATATATATGTATATATATATATATATATATATATATATATATATATATATATATATATATATATATATATATATATATATATTTATATATACATATATATCTGTAAGTGACTGTGCGCGTCTGTGTGTTCAAACAAGCAGAAATCGAATTACAAAATTTCAGTATTTAGAAAAAAAAAAAGAGAAAAAAAAACTTAACCCTCTGATTCCGGTGTCAGTTTACTTCCGGTACATTAACCCTCCCGTCCCCAGTGTACTCCTCTAATACACTTAACCATTAGCTCTCTCCTTCGTCTGGTGGTCACGTGATCGCCTTGGTGCCGAGATTATTCCAGAAAAAAAAAGTCAAGATACTCTTCTATTGTTAGCCGCGTTAAAAAAGATATGGTTTTTGAAAAATCCTTACAAGAATACTGATATGTTGAAATTTTGCATGTTTAAGAAAGGGGTGGGTGAAATTTTAAACATTTTTAAAAATCTATATCATCAAATTGTTTATGTGTTAGGATTAGTGTTAGGATTAGTGTTAGGATTAGTTTTGGGATTAGTGTTAGGATCAGTGTTAGCAGTAGCGTACGCAGGGGGGGAGCAGGGGGAGCGGCCGCTCCCCCTCTGGCCATTTTCAGCAAAGTGGCGCCTTTTTGGAAACTTTTTAAACTCAAAGTTTTAAACAATGATATTTGTTGAAAAAAAAATTCATAAAAAACGTTTTAATAACAAGCTTTTATGTAATGATGCACTAAAAAGTAGAAAATAAATTATAGACTACTATTTAAATAACTATAAAGAAAAGCGTGGGTCACTTTAGTATCTATTGGATACCTTTACTAATGTTAAGGAAGACACCCACGCTTTTCTTTATAGTTATTTAAATAGTAGTCTATAATTTATTTTCTACTTTTTAGTGCATCATTACATAAAAGCTTGTTATTAAAACGTTTTTTATGAATTTTTTTTCAGTACTTTACATGTTTTATTTACAATAGAGTTGCATGACTAAAAACCATTGCGCGCCAACTGAACATCACGTTCAGTAGGCGCGCAATGGTTTTTGAACGCAGCCATTACGTGATGGCGCTTCTATTGAAGGTGATGACGCGTGTGGTGTGGTTGGCTAGACATGCCTACTTATTCGGTCCAAATTTTAATTAATTCATAAAAAATTAATTAGGCATCCAATTAAGTCAAATTTAGTTTCAGATTGCATTGTCTTCATGTCTAGACCCACGTGCCAACTGTGAATAGTATCGGTCAAGTAGAAGTTTCCGAATTTTCACTCCTGCGTTTCCATCTAGACAGACAGACTGTCGACAGACTGTCGACAGAGGAAGTGAGTTAAATAAAAGCTTGTAAAAATATTTTTGGTCGGCACATCTATGTAAATCACAAGATTTCTTTTCATGCAGCAATTAAGCATTATTGTACTAGTTTAGTAGTGTCTACGTTTACAACACGTATTAACAGCTGAATCAGTTTGCCATTCTAAAAATAACCGTTACGATGCATTGCAACGTTTAAAAAACCTCTACGGTAGTACCACTTGGCAAGAGGGGTGTTAAGTTTAAGGCAACTGTATAATGTATTTGCTTACGAATAATTGAATTAGAAAATGTTATACATAAAACTTCACACATAATTACTTTATATATACAGTTTGAATCGTGTGATTAATTTTAAAAAAATTACAATACAGAAACAAATACAACTGATGTGGCACCTCTATTTAAATTTACTTATGAGCAAACTGCGTAATGGTGGGGAAATTTTGACGTCATCACGATGAAGTAGTAGTAATCTTACAGTTTGGGCGATAGTGATTACCATTACAAATTATATGAAACAGTTACAACCCCCCTCCCCCATGGACCCCTCTGTAAAAAGAATATTGTCATAATACCACTGCTACTTATTTAAATCTATTTCTGTAATATATATTTGTGCAATATATATTTGTGTAATATATATGTATGTTTAGAACAGTAATCTAAAAACTGACGCTATGTTCACTCTGAATTGGTTATCTCCCCCCCCCCCCCTCACCACCACAGTTGTGTAGAGCGACATTAATGTCACACCTAGGTATACACCGGGTTGGATAATTGACCTAAAGTAAACGGACAGTGGTGAATGAAGTTGAACCCCCACCCCCCAACCCACCCCGAACAGATCTGTTAAGTACATGTAGAAAAACGCGTAATGATGTACCAAAGTACCATGCCGCCAGAAAATTAGCTTTTTAAACGTAACACTCTGTGAATATTGTTTTTGCAATTACCAGGAAAAAAGTTGTGTGATCAATACAGTGATCTAATCAACACCTATCACTATGTTAAAAATGGATCACTCAAGAACACAAAGAAGCAGTAGTTAATTAAAATATATGATCTGAACTAAAAAACCGATTATTAGTTAAACGTAGGCTGTTATTCCGAATGATTTTCTACTATATCAAAAAGCGTGGTTATATACCAACTCTGATTTTAAAAACTTTCATTATGCTGTAATACTTTAGCATTTATGATGACGATATATTAAATTCGGATTATAGACAAAAACATTTTGTAAACACAAATAGTGTTAAACAATTTCATTATAATCTAAAGTAATTATTTATTTGTTTTGACATTTATAATTAAATGTGTAGGTATATACATATTTATATTAAGAGAGTGATAATTTCCCCTATTTCACTTGTCTTAAATAATTTCCCAGGAATTATTATGTAAGAAATTTGTTTTACAAGAATTACAAAACAGATTGTATTACGTTCATTGTTTTTGGTTGTAGTGTGTGTATTTTTGTTTTGTTTAGATTGATGCAATTTTTATTTTGTCGGCCTACACTGTGTGTTTTTTCTTATTTCTCCAGAGAGCTACATTCAATTTAATTTACACCATAGCGAAGTAATGACATACAGCTAGCAATTATATATATATATATATATATATATATATATATATATATATATATATAATACACGTATATAGAACGTGTTAAAAATTTGGCGCCTTTTTTGCTCTTTTCGCTCCCCCTACAACGAAAACCTGGATACGCCTCTGAGTGTTAGGATTAGTGTTAGGATTAGTGTTAGGATTAGTGTTAGGATTAGTGTTAGGATTAGTGTTAGGATTAGTGTTAGGATTAGTGTTAGGATTAGTGTTAGGATTAGTGTTAGGATTAGTGTTAGGATTAGTGTTAGGATTAGTGTTAGAATTAGTGTTAGGATTAGTGTTAGGATTAGTGTTAGGATTAGTGTTAGGATTAGTGTTAGGATTAGTGTTAGGATTAGTGTTAGGATTAGTGTTAGGATTAGTGTTAGGATTAGTGTTAGGATTAGTGTTAGGATTAGCGTTATGATTAGTGTTAGGATTAGTGTTAGGATTAGTGTTAGGATTAGTGTTAGGATTAGTGTTAAAACGAACATCTGGTTATGTTGGTGTAATATCTAGAGTTGTAGTCTGAACTGAAGTTGCACAAAGTGGCGTTGAATCAGTCTAGTTGAAATTCTAATAGGCACCGGTGGACATCATTGCGCGAATTCGTTCTTCGGTTGAAACTAATTCATCAAAGTGAAAGTACGACACCAATAAAGGAAATCACGTTCCGACAAGTCGAGTACAAACAGAGCAGGACGAATTCCCGGAAGGCAGCCAAGACGGTGTTCGGGAATTCCCAATAGCGCCCGAAGTGCGATATTCGGGAATTCCCACTCGTGTGTGAGGTTCACTCCAAACGATTGTACTCGAGTACGTCTAGACGTGGGCGCTCGAATATTTCACATCCTCGCTCCCCCCCCCCCCCCCAACCTCTCACGTTTTGGTAATTTTTTTTAACTTCCTTCTTTTTTTTAAACAACTAACACAACTTTATTTTTTTCGAATCTTTGGAAAAAATATTTTTGGATTCTTTCTAAATTGTATCAGCTTATATTTAATTTACATCTTAAAAATGCTCTAGTAACTTTATCTTCCTCTAGTTAGTGATAGTAGTTTTTTTGTTCTATTAAGATATTATGCTTTTTTTTCAATTGATCTTCACTTTTCAATCTGTTCGCTATCTTCTACAATTTTGATATTTTAGCTCTCATTTTAGTTTCATCTGTTTACCTTTTATATATTACATTCATCATTTACCTCTAATATATTAACTTCATCTTTTTAACCTCCTATTTATTAGCTTGTACATTTTACTACCTATATATTAGTTTCATCAGTTTACCTCCTATATATTAGCTTCACATTTTACCTCTTATATATGTTTCATAATTTTACCTCTTATATATTAGATTCTGCATTTACTTCTAATACATTAGTTTCATAATTTTACTTCCTATTTATAAGCTTCGTCCTTTTACTACTATTATACTGGTCTCAGCTTACAATCCCTCATTATAAATCTCCAAATGTCACTTTCTTTTCATTAGACCCAACCTATCAGCTCGCTTTTATTAACTCTATCTCGCTATTTCCCTCTTCAAATCTCATCACCAGTAGCTTCAAATAATTTGTTACATTCTCTCCCCTCCCCGCACCCTTGACACCTTTTTATCCCCCCCCCCCCCTTGACACCTTTTTATTCTCCCCCACCCCCACCCCCCTCCTCCACTCTCCCCCTTCGTTCTTCTCTTCAAGCAGAGTTACGTTCCTTAGAATCGGTGCCAATATTTTGATTAAAATTTCAAAACCTGGGGTTATCTCGATGTGTTGGTTACAGTTGACTGGCTGATTCGGTGGAGCAGGCAATGTTATGGTGGAGTTTCAGCTAATTCGGTGGAGCTAATTAGCTTCTTCATGTACCAATCAGTGGACTGTCACTAGCATAACTCACTCCGTACCCCCGAATTGCTCACTCTTGGGCCAGGGGTCGCCACGGGTCACTGACCCCATACATACCTGTGTGGACAAAGTTCCACTTGCTGGCTTACAAGATCCCAGTGTCATCCCTGTAGTTAGTCTTGTGACTGTGGCTGGGTAATCGCTCACAGCGTGGTTGCACATAATCATATGTATCCTATAGGCTAGCCACTACACCTTTCATACTAGACATTGTATCAACTAAACTCGCCACCATATACACTAAGCCGATCAACTACATCTACTAAGCTAGCCACTATATCAGCAAAACGAATAACTATATCCACTAAACTAGCCACTATTTCCACTAAACTAGCCACTGTATCCACTAAACAGATACATCCCACTAAGCTAGCCACTATATCCACTTAACTAGCCACTATATCCACTAAACTAGCTACTATATCGACTCTTAACAGATCCATTATATCCACTAAACAAGCCACTTTATCCACAAATCTAGCCACTACATCCTTTAAATTAGCCACTAACAGATCCAATATATCCACTAAACTAGCAACATTATCTATTAAACATCGGCATTTAGAAAATCTTGCCAATTTAAAATACAACACTATTACCCTAAAGAAAAAAATAGTTTAAACAGCATTTCATTACTAACTGACAACAGTTCTGTTGAGAACGGTACGACTTTACGACTTTCGTTTTTTTACGTCATTTTGATGCAACCTACAGCGAAGTTCGCAAATTACCTGCGCTCACTTCAAAGGAAAGGTAAACACACGATTGTTATTTGAATTGTTTGGGTGTACTTATTTCTATAATACATCTCTAGAGCATTCCTTACCTTCACACATACTCGTAACATTCATAAATGATTAGTAAAACCATAGCGTGGTCGAGAGATAGAGCGCTCAAATACTAAGCCGAAGATCTCGAGTTCGGATCTCGATCCATTCTCACGACTTGCCTTGTGTTGACCGTGCTGTAATGGGTAGGTGACTCACGGTATAGAAAGCAAAGGCGTCTAGGCTTAGTGGTGACCACATTTGCTACACTACTTCATCTGCCCTGAGGATCCTTAGGTCTGTAAGTACAACACTACTTTTTACAACACTTTTTGTAAAGTGCTATATAGAGCTACATGTACTTTAGTGGCCCACAACTTTACAATTACACCGTCAACATATAAAGAGAACATCTAAACAGACATACACATTTACACTGGCACCCCTACGCCCCCATCTCAGTCTTACGTGGTACTTTAAACCTTTACAATGATGCTTCTTCCAAAATCACCACATAAAATGTAACAACATCCCCCCTAATTTACTGCGACACCGCAACAGCCCTCCCCCAAACCTCCATTTCAAGGACCCCCCCACACCCCACCCCACCCCACTCCCCTCACCCCACCCCACTCCCCCCACCCCCACCCCCAACAACTTACAACGACACACTAACGACACCAACAACACCACACCATCTGCACGCCTTCAAAAGACACCCCCACCATCACAATACTCTATGACACCCTTAACACCATATGACACCCTTAACAATCGCTCCCCCTACAAGGTTAACACCCCTAAAATCTCTCAAGATTTCTCCACACACTCCAATCACCCCTACCCCTACCCCAACCCCCAATTCAACACTCACCCAAAAACAAACCAACACCCTTCGTCTTCCCCCAAACGCTGCATAATTCATATCCCTCTAATTTACTTCAACACTTGTATTCGTTAATTGAACAACGCGCGATACCGCTCAAAATTCCCTCAACACTATTGTCAAGTGGCGGCCCAGACTGGCGGTATCGATATCACTCGGATGTACTCGACTCCCCGTCGCAATTTCCTGTCAGACACGTGTGAAACCACTACACAGACGACGTCTGCTAGTGAGCTGTTGCTGTGTCCGTTTACTTCGCTAATGACCTAAATAAGTGGTCAACACTTTGACTACTTAATGTTTCTAGTGGCGATGACTGGATTTATTTCCTGGATTGTAAACGGATTTATTTCGTGGATAATAGCTGGATTCAATTCACGACTAGTGTTATACCCATTTACTTGTTCATTGATCCTATGGATATGATGTAAAATTATTTTACAATTACTTACAAACAGTGCAAGTGTATACGGTCAGTAATCAATGCATCTAAATTCTATAAGTATAAGTTATTCAGTTTATATTAGCCTGATATGTTGGTGAGTTTACATTAGCTATAACCAGAGAATGATTTGGCCCGCCGGTCTACCGGGAAAAATCCCGAGTGGGACCCCTGGAGAAAATCCAGAGTGGGCCCAGAGTTTCTTCCAGGCTAAGCCCCCCCCCCCCCCCCCCATCGGAACGAAATGAAAATTATATAGAAAATATATAGAATCTACTTTTAACAGTGTCCGTAGCCCCCGAAAAAAGTCTACCGCTCCCCCCCACCCCGAAAATTTCAAGTGCCCCCCCCCCCACGAAGAAAAAAGTCTGGAAGAAACACTGGATGGGCCCCCGGGAGAGTTCTGTAGTAATAGACCTATTCAAGTTCTGCATTATTTGTATGTATATATTTTTTTAAATTGTTGGTATTTTACCGTTCCTTCATGCAGGGCCTAAATTTCAAGCTTTGGTGGAGAAAAATATATATACACAATGACAATTTCAATCTGGTGTGTGGGGTAGGGGGGGGGGGGTTAAAATTTCCCGGACCTCGTGGACACATCCATTCACCCTTGGCTGTAACATTTGTCAGCCCGCTTATATTTTCTTACATAATAAAATTCACATGAAATGTGTTGTATCATGTGACGTCAGTGGCTTGTTTGTCCCCAGGAGCGACAACTCACGAAGAATTCTCGTTCTATACTTAAAAAGTGTATTTCATGCGAATTAAATATTAATTTGATTAAAAATCATTGTTTTTCTTTATACTTTGCATTTATGCCCCTACTCCCACCCTTATAAACCACTAAGTCATTCATTACGTTACACACCCTTGTGAACTGAATGTTTACACATACTAGCTATACCCACCTATTCTTTATTGTGGTAGGCCTATATGAATAAATAAATATCTTCAGACATTATTAATTTCTCAAAGTTAATTATGGGGTTGTTTTTACTTTCTCGTTTACAGAGTATATAGAAAGTTCTGTAATCGTGCCAAAAAAAAAGTCGAAAAACATAATTTTGCAATTTTGTCCATATGTCTGTGTATGTGTGTGTGTGTGTCTATAAACACGATAACTTGAGTACCGTTAAAGCTAGGATGATGAAATTTCGTATATAAGTATTATATCAAATGTGTAAATCCGTATCAAATTTTAAGCGATTTCCGATAACCGGAAGTGGAACTTTTTCTACTTTCAATTTTTCAAAAGCCTATAACTTGACTACTATTTCAGATAGAGAAATGAAATTTCACATGTAAGTAAAAGATCTAATTCTATGCCTTCTATCAAAATTTGAGTAATGTCTGTTGACCGGAAGTAGTAATTTTCGCTATTTCCAATTTCTCAAAAACTCATGTGAATTTATAAAGTACTAATAATACTCCGCACTATTATGCACATTTTATTTGGCGTTCACTTGGTGTGCAATTCTTTTTTCTACGAGATTTTATTCTATTTTAAAAAGTGTAAGTATTTAAAATGGATTAAAAATCATGTCTATATCCCGAGTTGCCATCCCCTGTTGTTTCATATAAGAATATTCGAGAAAGTTTAGGGGAGATCACTCCCGGTTTATTTATTATTGTGCTGTTTATTTCCACCGAATAAAACAAATACCCTTCCATTTATAACTTTTTATTTTTAGTTTTTAATACATAGATGAACCAACATTTAATTACACATTTGCATTATCAGGTTTAAAAATAAAATTGTAATTAGACGTTTTGTTTTATGAATAAGTAAACTATCTTAAATAAATGAAAGTTGGGCTACATGTCAGATAAAAAAAAGTGCTACGTTTATTCAGTTAAGCAGTAGACAAACCTTTTATAATTCTAGTATGGCGAGAACGTTATAATTTTGTCTTGCTAACGACTATTTAAAGTGTGTTTAAACATTAAACAAAGAGCCGCATTATATAGATTCAAAGATGGAGTCTGGCTCGGGAGCCACAACTGGACAGTGGCTAAATGGCTCAACCATACCCACTTATCGTGGTTAAGAAGGGACACATGGGTGCCTTCAGGTGAGGTCAATGGGGTTTAATGTAATGTCTGTTAGTTGTATAGCCATTCACCCCCTCCCCCATCCGATGTATTTATGTCTGTTAACTTTACAGTCCCCCCCCCTCCCACACCCACACCCACCCACAACGGAAAAGATCATGCTAGCACCCATCTCATATGCATCGGTGGTAAATACAGAAAGCGTTACATTTTCTACTGCCAATAGAATTCAAAACTTCTGATTTTCGTGACATCGTTTTATAATTTTTTTGTTTTTTAAATTGTTGACAAAAATGTCAACAACAACATAGCCAAGAGCAGAGCGTCTTATCAACGTCTTCTACATGTCATGCCAATGTCATATCGACGTCATCTCCCTGTCGTACTCATGTCATATTCAAGTTATGTTTTTGTTGTTTCATGGCATCTCTCCGTCCACCCTCCCCGTCAACCTTCCATGTCCGCCGCCCCCCCCCTCCCTACACAATGCCAGAGCTCAAGGCTGTACCTCAACATACAGGTGCAAGTCACCTACGTACTGGGACGTTGTAAATGGAATCTGTGATTGTGGTCGTCATTTGCTCACTGAAAATAAATGAGATCGTATGGATTAGCCGTACCCAAATATTCGTTTAGCAAGTGAGGAAAAAATAATCCCAAAATTCTATGGAAAGATGGTTGAAATGTATTAACTTTCTGGTCGTACGAGGCATTATGATACGTTTAAGGACGCATGGTGTTTATGAACTACACTGCGCTTTCCTCTTCACTGCAGAAATACGAATATATATATATATATATATATATATATATATATATATATATATATATATATATAAACAACAAAAAAAATCCCTGCCGATTGAATGTATCCATTCTACTATATGCAAGCAAAACGTTGCACCATAAGTATTTTTTTAATGCTAAACTGAACTTGTGGACTTCAACCGTAATATACAGTTGACTTTCCGCATTTATTTACACAAATTCATACCTGCAACAAGATAATAGGATTAAGTTTAGAGTTAGAGTTAGGTATGTATCTAACTTTGGCTTAACTTAGTTTAACCGAGTTAGGAACAACGTAAATTTAATATTCAACAATTTTCACTATTATTCATTTCGCAAGACTGAAAAAAAAAACAGAGCTAGACAATAGAAAACAAGATTAAACCAGCCGAATCAATATTTGTTTGTGTTGCAACACTGCACGAAGGTGAACTGCCGTCGTAAAGTTTTAACGATAGAAAAATTCTTTTTACCCTGCCTTTTGCGTACGTCCATCAAAACCGGCTCCCATCATTATTTTATATGAACTATCATCTAAACACCACGATTTTAACAAAAAAAAAAATTTCAAAGCTCTGGATCCGGCGATGTATTTATCTGACATGAAGAAATACTCTGGTATTTAAAAAAAAAAAGAAAAAAGAAAAAAAAATTATAAATGAACTCAGATCACCGTCACAACAGTAATGATAAGGCTCATGAGTTGCATCCCTTGAATCAAGATCGAGTGATTGCCCCTGTTCACGATCTTATAGCCGTGCAGCTTCCGATCCCACGATCTGCTAACGTTTATGTCCCTTGATTAGCCCGGACCGTTCAAAGTCCATCTTTCAATGCCGGCTTGAGTGACCGGTCTTGTTGACCGTTAGTGGTCGTCTGATTAATGATGCGGCTAGCTGAAGGGGGCGGGGTTATTTCAAGAGCAGACTACTGGAATATGCTGAAGTAATTTTGTTTTAATTAGTCGAATAAATCCGCATCACTTGTTAGAGTTTAATCAGCGGATACTTCAAATTACGAATTTCGCGGGTTACGGTATAAAAAAGTGATTGCCTCGAGTTACGTACTCGCATACTTGCCTCGAGTTACGAAAACCACTTATTCTATCATAATTATAGATATTCCTAGTTGCGAACCTCGCGCATTGCAACATAATCAATGTTAATGCTTAGCGAAAAAACGGCTTCTATTACCCGTTTCTTTAAAAAGATGGTATATAAATGTTTACGATAGAAAAATACTCAGTTTAAAGCGCAAAATACCATTTATGAAATCGAATACATATTTCGAACAACCGAACACACATAGCTAAATGCGATACTGCACTAAACAGGCTATTTTATGCTGAGTTCATTGTTTGGACTTCTAGAATATTTTTTTAAAAATAGCTTTGGTCCTATTTAACTTGTTAAATTAGCATAAAGTAGTTTCATCTTTAACTCTATAATCCCCTTGTGTGCCCCCCCCCCCCCCCCCCACCGTCCAATGTTTAACTGTGACGTCTGCTACACCGTTTGCTGGCTCCACTTAATTAGCTTCCAGTTGCCAGCACACCACTAATAAAAATTAAACCATCGATCATCACGAGAAATCAATATTCTAATTAGATTATATGGTGTTAAACCGATCTTCACTATTTTCATTAATTATTAATGCTTGCTGCTAAATGTAAAGCAGTTAGAGTCTAATATTTTTAAAATTATAAAATAAATGTATTAATGCTGCCTTGTTGTTTTTGTATATAGTGAACACCTTCTAACGATTGACTTTGTCGAAGAAGACACGATGTTTTTACTGTGTATCTAAATGTTAAAAATAGTTTAAATTAACGTTGCTGTCTCAGGATGTACATCTAATTTAGTCCTCTCAAACTGTAGGGCACAGGTTAAGGTTTTTCTTATGGTTAGTTTTAGTTTCGATCGAGCTATGATAGGGGAAAGTAACAAAAAGGAAGATTGTTTTATTCTGTGTGTGCTATGATGAGGGAAAGTAACAAAAAGCAGATAGGAAGAGTGTTATATTATGTGTGTGCTGTGATGAGGGAAAGTAACAAAAAGGAAGAGTGTTATATTCTTGGAGCGATGATAGGGAAAGTAACAAAAAGGAAGATTGTTTTATTCTGTGTGTGCTATGATGAGGGAAAGTAACAAAAAGCAGATAGGAAGAGTGTTATATGTAGATTTTGTAAGTAATTGTACGAATAAACACCGTGCGAGCAGCATAGAACAACAACCACTTGTTAGATGTCTAATTCTTTTACTAATATCCCGTGGGATGATGTTTGACCCGGATGTTGATGATAGACCCGTGGGTTGATGTTAGACCCGTGGGTTGATGATAGACCCGTGGGTTGATGATAGACCCGTGGGTTGATGCATGGGTTGATGATAGACCCGTGGGTTGATGATAGACCCGTGGGTTGATGATAGACCCGTGGGTTGATGATAGACCCGTGGGTTGATGATAGACCCGTGGGTTGATGATAGACCCGTGGGTTGATGATAGACCCGTGGGTTGATGATAGACCCGTGGGTTGATGATAGACCCGTGGGTTGATGAATGGGTTGATGAATGGGTTGATGATAGACCCGTGGGTTGATGAATGGGTTGATGAATGGGTTGATGATAGACCCGTGGGTTGATGATAGACCCGTGGGTTGATGATAGACCCGTGGGTTGATGATAGACCCGTGGGTTGATGATAGACCCGTGGGTTGATGATAGACCCGTGGGTTGATGAATGGGTTGATGAATGGGTTGATGATAGACCCGTGGGTTGATGATAGACCCGTGGGTTGATGATAGACCCGTGGGTTGATGCATGGGTTAATGATAGACCCGTGGGTTGTTGCATTGGTTGATGATAGACCCGTGGGTTGATGATAGACCCGTGGGTTGATGATAGACCCGTGGATTGATGATAGACCCGTGGGTTGATGATAGACCCGTGGATTGATGATAGACCCGTGGGTTGATGATAGACCCGTGGGTTGATGATAGACCCGTGGGTTGATGATAGACCCGTGGGTTGATGATAGACCCGTGGGTTAATGATAGACCCGAGGGTTGATGCATGGGTTGATGATAGACCCGTGGGTTGATGATAGACCCGAGGGTTGATGATAGACCCGTGGGTTGATGATAGACCCGAGGGTTGATGATAGACCCGTGGGTTAATGATAGACCCGAGGGTTGATGATAGACCCGTGGGTTAATGATAGACCCGAGGGTTGATGCATGGGTTGATGTTTGACCCGTGGGTTGATGCTAGACCCGTGGGTTAATGATAGACCCGTGGGTTGATGATAGACCCGTGGGTTGATGATAGACCCGTGGGTTGATGATAGACCCGTGGGTTGATGATAGACCCGTGGGTTGATGATAGACCCGTGGGTTGATGATAGACCCGTGGGTTGGTTGGGTTGATGATAGACCCGTGGATTGATGATAGACCCGTGGGTTGATGATAGACCCGTGGGTTGATGATAGACCCGTGGGTTGATGATAGACCCGTGGGTTGATGATAGACCCGTGGGTTGATGATAGACCCGTGGGTTGATGATAGACCCGTGGGTTGGTGCATGGGTTGATGATAGACCCGTGGGTTGATGATAGACCCGTGGGTTGATGATAGACCCGTGGGTTGATGATAGACCCGTGGGTTGATGATAGACCCGTGGGTTGATGATAGACCCGTGGGTTGATGATAGACCCGTGGGTTGATGATAGACCCGTGGGTTGATGAATGGGTTGATGAATGGGTTGATGATAGACCCGTGGGTTGATGATAGACCCGTGGGTTGATGATAGACCCGTGGGTTGATGATAGACCCGTGGGTTGATGATAGACCCGTGGGTTGGTGCATGGGTTGATGATAGACCCGGATGTGGAACGAAGCCCAAGGGTCGAATGAAGATCCGACGAGTCAAGCTACCCAGCCCAAGCAGTATCCTAATCAAGCGTATGAAAGTTTAATCGAAACCTGAAACTTGAGATCGCTTCTCGCCCTTTGACATTTAATCTATTTCCGTATGATTAAGCTGAAGTTATCTCCCTTTATCCCCATTTAATTATCTCACTTTACCGTGGACCATACAGAAAACACTGTGCTGATCTAATCGTGAGTGTCTCTGGTTTCAAACCTTATTTGTAGTAGTATAATAAGTGTACGCTCCGAGCTACGAACATCGCTTATAAAATTTTAATCAGTGGTGCCCTAAGACATACGAACATCGTTTATAAAACTTCAATCAGTGGTGCGCTTCGAGATACGAATATCGTTTATGAAACTTCAATCAGTGTGCGCTCCGAGATACGAACATCGTTTATGAAACTTCAATCAGTGTGCGCTCCGAGATACGAACATCGTTTATAAAATTTGAATCAGTGTGCGTCCCGCGCGAAAAGCCAGATTTGTTGCAGTATAATCAGTGGATGTCTCGATCTACGAACCTCATCGGTAGCATTTCAATCATTGTACGACCTGAATTACGAGCCTGGTTACTTGTAACGTGTGTCCCAAGATACGAACCTTTTTTTTTCCTGCAGACTCAATGTGTCCCGTATTTCGATCATCGCTTCTCTCCCATTAACACTTAAACGATGTCAATAAACACGCAATTATCCCCCATTATCCCCGGTTAATTAACAACCACTCAAATCCAACCAGGGACACCGAGATCATCCACAGATCTTGTTTATCCAGTGGATTTGTTGCTCCACAATAGCAATTTCTTCAACTTTACAGTTCTCTGCATCCATTGAATTTGTATCAAAGGAAGTACAAGATGCGTGTTGTTTTAAAATAGACAATGTATTCATTGCTTATCTCCCTCCCCTCTACAAATTACAAATGAACATACATTTGAAATCACAACAATACTAACTTAAAGTCCTAAAATAATTCAACCAAGCTGAAATACCACTTAACATTCACTTAAAGCTACCATAAAGTTCGCGGAAAATCCACTTCGTTTACACCGAAATATCACTTAGTACTTTTACAGAGCACGAACTAGATAAATAAACAACATTCTAGAATGTCATTTTGGAAAGTTTAATTAACTACGCAGTACTGCTCATATGCAGTGGCGTAGCGAGGTCGGGTGTCACCCGATGCGGCACTTAATGGTGTCACCCCCAAGAGGCGTAGCGACCCTTCCCGGGGACAAACTTTCAAATTTTCGATTTGCCCCCCCCCCCCCTCCTCAAACTTTCCATTTGCACCCCTACCCCCTCAAGTTTTCTATTTGCACCCCCCCCCCTCTCAAACTTTCTATTTGCACCACCCCCCTCAAGTTTTTCTATATAAATTTAGCTATTTTTTGCCTTGGTGTCACCCCCCCCCCCCCCTAAATGGTGTCACCCGGTGCGGTTCGCACCCCCCGCCCCCCCCCCCCCCCGCTACGCCCCTGCTCATATGTAAATTTTAAAACATAAACTTTAAGCAATAACTGAGCCGAATACTAAATAATAAATAGTAGTAAACACATTTTAAATTATAATCTGGATCTCTTATTTATTCAATCTCGATTTAAATTTCGTACAAATGCTGCATTAAGTTAAAGACAAACATCAATACTCAATGACTATAATTCACGGATTAACCTTAAACTTGAGATTCGTCCGATTGTCGACAGCAGGTCTGTTGATTAGCGTGTAGAAAAACAAATGTGGGTTTTACATGAAAGAGAGGAGAGATTTCTCAATACACATCGCTATGTCAGCGAACGGGAATTTAGAAGTGAGATAAAAACAGAACGGGAATTTCCGGTTAATTTAAACTTGGGTTTGTTTGTGATAATGAGGTGATAACAATTTGCTATGTATCTTTTGGTGGTGTTGTTGTTTATTTTTTTGTTGTTGTTGTTGTGGCGAGGGACTGTAGGTAAATTAGAAAATTATCTCGGGAAAAGAAACAGGCGAAAATGTTTTTTTTTTTTTAAATTGGTAGGCAGGTTGATTATTTGGAGGCGAAGGTCACTTTTAAAATAAAGTCTTGACGGTAGATTTATATTGGCCTGAGCTTAGGTGGAGCTAGCTAGTTGTGTTGTTTGGAGCTGAAATGTTAACAAAATCTTACGCGAGAGGTAGACATTTGAAGTAGAAATGTGTACTCAAAAATGTAGTAGTAATTTGTAGCAGAAATTAGAAGTCGATAATTAAGTAGTAATTTATTGAGTAATTTATTATAGGCATTTATTGTAGAAATTTGTAACACAAATCTGAAGGCTTAAAGTGCAGGGGAAATTTGTATTCGACATCTGTAGTAGAAACTTGTGGTAATTTGTTGTTGTCTAGATTTTTGTAACAATTCTGGTTTTATGTGGTAGTTTGTTGTTGTCTAGATTTTTGTAAAAATTCTGGCTTCTTGTGGAGCGGAAAAACGAGATACTCTCCTGGGAGTCGCTAACTCGAGATTAGCGCTATGCCGCTTTTATCGTGTAGGAAACACGGGTTGTCATCAGGTATGATATCGATGTCACTCAGTTGGAGGAGAGAGATGGTGGTGGGGTGGGGGGGTGGGGTGGGGGTGGTTACTGTGTAATGTTTCTGCAGAGAGTCAAGTCTATTAATAGTATACCACTGTAGGTTGGGTCTTTGTGTAGACGCTTGGTTTCTATTTCCTTCAGTTGAGGCTGGTTGACCTTTGACTTCCTGATGTTCTACTGAGCATGGATGTTCTTTAATTTAAGTGTATCTTCTTTTTACTTTCTCGTATACGAAGTATAGAGGAAGCATTATAATAGTGCAAAAAATCGAATGACGTTTTGTACCTCCCTGACTCGGAAAAACTCAATTTTGCAATTTTGTCTGTATGTCTGTGTGTGTGTGTGTGTGTGTGTGTGTGTGTGTGTGTGTGTGTGTTTGTGTGTCTTTCTGTAAACACGATAACTTGAGTACCGTTACAGCTAGGTTGATGAAACCTTTTCATATATAAGTATTATATCAAAATCGTAGATCCGTATAAACTTTTGAGCGATTTCCGATAACCGAAAGTGGAACTTTTTCTACTTTAAAGTGGATCTTATTCTATTTTCGGTTTTTCAAGCGCCTATAACTTGAGTACTGTTTATGGTAGATAGACGAAATTTTACATATAAGTAAAATATCTAAATCTCTGTGTTTATCAAATTTTGAGTAATTTCTGTCGATTGGAGGTAGTTGTTTACGCTTTTTCCGATTTCGCAAAAAACACATGAATTTATAAAGTACTTATGCTCCGCACTATTATACGCGCATTAATTGATGTTCACTTGGCGCGCAATTCTTTTTTCTTCGAGATTATATTCTATTTTTAAAAGTTTAAGTATGTAAAAATTGATTAAAAATCATGCCTATATCCCGAGTGGCCATTCCCGTAGTCTTATTTAAGAATATTCGAGAACGTTTAGGGGAGATCACTCCCGCTTTATTTAAAATCCGTAGCTGGATTTTACTTTAATATTGACAGTGCATTGTATGATCGTCAATTCCATCTTTAAACCCGCCCCCCCCCCCCCACCCCCCGTCCTCTCATCTTAAACTCTTCCATCTCTCGCTCTCTCTCTTCGTTCCTTTCATGTTCCATCTTTTCCTTTTTCCTACTTCCTGTTGTTTCTTCACCCCCCCCCCCCCACCCCTCTTCTCATCCTCTTCACAATCATCCTTCTATTACTCCTAACCAAATTTTCTCGACAAAAAGCTTCTCTTTATTCCATGTCCAAACAACGACGTCATCTCAAGCCTAAAATTGTTCCAAACTTTAAAAGATTTACCCAGATTTTTCTGCTTCTTAAACCAAAATTCGATATTTTACTCCTCAAAGTAAAGACACGACTTTGAAAGCAATTTGAAAACATTACTTTGAAGTAGTTGATATCAAAATAGTTTAAACTGTCAAATTATGGCTAAACCACCGACCTAACAGGACAAAAATCAAAAATGGCCCGGGATTTTCTTTCAATTGTGGTTTGTGGTTTGGGTCTCACAGACTTGACATTTTGTCACGTCCAGTGGTATCTGGACATTTTGTCACGTCCAGCTATATCTGGACATTTTGTCACGTCCAGCTGTATCTAGAAATTTGGTCTTGTCCAGCTATATCTGGACATTTGAATTTTATCAGGGGTCGAGTCGGTAAAGCTCATGCTTGCTAAACCGAAAATTCTCGAGTTCGAACTCTCGGGCAGGTGAGGCTCGTTAGCTGGGGACAGCCACTCTTCGAGGAGAGACAACTCCAAAATCAAACAACTGCTACAGTGTAATCTGTTCTTGGTTGGACAAAGGCTATGGAACCAAATCCAAAAACAAAAACATGCTGAAATCGGAGTCAACGGCCTCAATTGCGCAGTTGACAGTATACTTAATTGTGTTGAAGGTGATCCCTTCTAACACTAAACTTAAGAACGAAGAAGAAGAAGAAAGAATTTTAGGAGTTTACGGAAACTCTTTGAGTGGTATCTATGGTCACAGGACGTCATTTGCTTGTGAGTAATGTGATGTTTTTTTTTCTACCAACAAATTGTTTGTGCTCATGATCTATGTTCAACTTAATTTAAATTCTCCAATCGGTGATATAACTCTATTAACTAGCGTTAAACGAAATGTCAAAGTGGACAGAAATCATAAAAACCATGAAAACTTAAGCTTGTTTATATGGCGCGGTGAGAAAGAGAGTACAAATCCGTTAACAAATACAGCACTTAATTAAGACATCTGAAGGCAATAGAAGAAAGTTCAACCAAAAGATTACTACAGTTTTAGACTATGAACAGTTCACATAGAACCTTAGACAGCAGATCAAAGTGGAGGGCGACAGAGATAGCTGGTAGCTGAAGAAGAGTTATTAAAGAAAGTAAAACGAAAACTTGATAATTGATGATGATTATTTTTATTTTAACTAATCCTATCAATTTTTACTTTTAAAAAATGCTATTATTTGTTCCGTGTATTCGCTTTTTTTTTGCCGTATAGCACCTTGAATCAACAAAAAAAAATAGCTATATTAAACGCATACAATTTTATTTAAATTATTTAAATCCATTACCTCTTTGACTATAAAATTCCATTACAGGTTTACATTTTTACTTTTTTCACACTACCTACAATCTTGCTAACTTTTATTGGCCAACAAGTCTGTTAAGTGTGTAAACCTGTTTTTATTTTAACCGATTCCATGTGATTCATCCCTTTCCCACCTTTCCGACCTTCCCCGTCCCCCTTCTTCCTATTGTGTTTGTTTTACCCAGGGTTAAAAAATGATAGACGTTTTAATGGAGGAAGTTCTACAATAATGATAGTATATCGCAGTGTACGGGTGTGGAGGTTTAACGAGTGGATGCCAGTTGCTTGATGTAGTTTTCAAACATTGGAATGTGTATTGTGATAGTGCTTTCTTATGTTGGGGCGTAGTTCTGTGTCGTTTTCTAATGTTGGTGTGTTTAATATGATGGTTTTTCTTAATATTCGTATGTGTAACCTAGTGGGAGGTGTGATGAAGGTGTATTCGGTGGCGTCCCGTGGTTCTTTTGTGGTAAGTAGCTGAGCTATGTAATCGGTTTGTATAGCGATGTAAGTAGGTCTGTATATTATGTGATATCAATCAGGTTAGTCTTACTACAGGGAATGTGTTATTATGTGGTGTATAATCATGTGGTTGTATCACGGTGTGGCATGTACGGGTGTGGTTATATAATTATCGAGTGGCTGTTAAGTCGTGTTATAGAAAATCTATACATCCTGTATTAGGTCGTGTTATAGAAAATCTATACATCCTGTATTAGGTGGGGAATCTTTGTGTGAAATGTTCTACCCTTCTCCCATTTTTGCGATATTTTGAACACATTTCCTTTTCCCCGAATAGAATAGTTTTTATACATCCCTCTCGCGTTTCAAATAACCAAGCAATATATTTTTTTCACGTTTCACGTAGCATGTTACAACAATAACACAAAAATTAAAATAATTATGTGGTTTTTTTTTGTTTTTTTTTTTTTTTCATATTTGACGTTTGGCGTTTAAAAAAAATTCAGAATTGTTTTTCTACCTCCTAAAAATTATTGTTTCTTTAGTAATGAATATCTTTCATGCAGAAACTATGTTGTCTTTTAGACAAAACGCTGAACAGGGATGAATGTACGATTTCAACAACTTTTTACGTGATGGGCATAAGATTGTAAAACATGCTCTTGTTTCAGTTTTACATGATGTAAGAGATAAATGTGTGTTCACAATAGTGTCGAGGATCTTTACAGACCAACAATCCTAAACTTAACCCTAATTTTAATGGCATCACAGACAGCGTTTCTTCCAGACTTTTTTCTCCGGTGGGGGGGGGGGGGGGGAGGCGCTTGAAATTTTCGGGGGGGGGGGGGGGGGGCGGTAGACTTTCTTCGGGGGGGACGGGACACTGTTAAAACTATATATTTTCTATATAAATTATATAAATGTCATTTCGTTCGGGGGGGGGGGGCGGTAGATTTTTTTTCGAAGAGATGCCTGGAAGAAACTCTGATCACTGGCAGGTACACAACTCCGGCATCTCAGAAGCACCGTTTATATCTAAGTTTTAACTTCGCGTGGAAATTTACCTAACTGACCCAAGTTGAACCTAACTCATCACGAAGTATAATTTATAAACAAATGTCCGCCACCAACCCGTAAAACATTTCAAGCCCCCCCCCCCCTCACCCCCCCCCGGAAAAAAACCTGACGGAAACACTTCTTGTTTGATAGTGGATTGTTGTGTTTTAATTAACGAAGAGTTTCGAGTTACGGTTAAGATTAGAGTCGTGTTGGACGCTGTATAAACGAACTAGTTTTATGGGGAATTGTTATGTTTTAACGAAGCGCTTCATCGATTATCCTTTCAAAACATGCCCGATCATTATTTTGTTTCATTTTTTTTTTCAATTATAAATTCCATTAAGTAGCATTAACGGTAAACAATGCTTTTTAATTAAATTTTAATTCTACCTGATTTTTTTAAATACATTTTTAAAAATACACATCCGGAAATAAATCTGTTAGTCGCCAGGTCGTGATAATGGGGTCAAGTCACGTGTCATAGATGCAGGCTCGGTGGACGGATAGTTTTACATGGGACTGGTGTTAGCCTGGTAGTTTACATAATATATGTGGGGGGGGGGGGGGGCGTTAGTTAGTGTTGGGAGGGGGAGGTAGTGAGTGTTGAGGGGAGGAAGTGAGCAGTGTTTCTTTCAGACTTTTTTTCGCCGGAGGGGGGGGCACTTGATAATTTTATTTTTATTTTTTTGGGGGGGGGGGGGGGGGGCGGACAACATTTTTCGGGGGGGGGGCGGACACTGGTAAAAATATGTTTTCTATATAACCCCTTCCAAGAGATGCCTGGAAGAAACTGAAAGTGAGTAGTGAGTATAAGGGGGTTGTGAGTATTGGGGGAGGGGGGAGGTAGTAATTGTTCGGGGGTGAAGTAATGAGTTTTGGGATGGGGGGGGGGGGCAAATTGTGAATGCCGTGAAGGGATGGGAAGGTTGATTTTACGACTCACTTCTGGTTTACAAAAATAGATCTAAAAACGGCGCTTGCTTGTTAGCCAGTAATAACCAATTAATAATGTACCTGTCTTGACAATAAAACTGATTCTACCGTAAGCTCAATACCAATCCATACTACTAAAATTAATACCAGTTATAAGATTAACATTGCTGCAGTTCCAACTTTTTTTAATGAGCATTTCCTTCCACCCTTAGCACCTCAACAAAAATGTCTAATAACACCCGGCAACCTATTTATATGGGACGGTGTGGTCTAATGGTAGAGAGCTAGACTGGGAACCCGAATTCGGGTTCAAGTCAGTAGAATGTCCCTGAGTCCACCCAGCTCAGATGGGTACCTAACTCACGTTAAATTCTGACGTCTCTGAAACAGATGAATTCTACGTCATCTGCCCCATGTGTCTTGGGCACGAACGAAAGAAGACGATGACGAACATATTTATGTATATTTATGTGAGCTACACAGTGTTTCTTCCAGACTTTTTTTCCAGGGGGGTGGGGGGGCGGACTAAAATTTGGGTGGGGGGGGGGGGGCAAACACAGTTAAAAGTATATATTTTCTATATAAATGCCATTTCGTTTCGGGGGGGGGGGGGCGGTAGATTCTCTTCGGGGAGGGGGGGGGCAAAGAGAACCACTGGAGGTACATCATTTACGATTTACCTACTCGTGGCGGTACGTCTAAACGAATTGAAGCATGTGGGAATACGATTTAATGATGTGTGGAGGCTTTAGGAAGAAGAACTTTTGTGGTAGCAAATTGTTGTTCGTTTGGGCTATTTCGTCATTGGTCAGTTTGTTACACGGTTAATTTAAACTTCGCTCACATCCCAAACGGCTGAGCAGCTTCCGGTTTGTGAGTTCCTGTCCTAGTGACGTTGTCCCTGGTTCCCACGCAGCCATCTTGTGAAATGTGGCTTGATCGATACTGCCAGATCGCTCAATGGCAGGAATCGAATCCGCTTAGAACTGTCGATATAGGAAGGCCGTGTGCGGTCTGTACTTTAAACTGTTGGGGAAAAAAAACAATTTGTTTTGTTTCGTTTTCATTAATTTTTTTTTATATAAAAATGTATTTGCTTTCGTGGTTTGGGATAGAGCACAGCTTTAATGACGTTGGTTAATCCTATGGTTAATACGAGTTTAAGGATTAAATGTGTACGTTTTCCTCAGATTAAATTCACACAAAAATTGTGTTTCTTTAAGTGTGATTTTTAAGTAGATAAAAAAAACTATGTTTCTTTCAGTGTGATTTTTAAGCAAATAAAAAATATTTAAGAAAATATCCGTGAGTTATGTATTTGCTTTTTTAAATTATTTATTTAATCAAAACGTCTTTAAGAGTGCGATGACATTTTTTTTAAACATCTCTAAAATTAAACATTTGTTAAGTAGAAAGCAAAGCAGAATGCTAAAGTCGTGATGCCAATTTTGTTAAGTATAGATTTGTACTTTAAAGGTGCAAAAATTGATTACGTTTACAGTGCACATAATTAGATGGCAAGTTTTTTTTTCATTGTTATTTGTAACTATCACCCATCGTTCTCATTAATAACAAAACTGGACATATAGAGTAACATTGGCTAACGCGTGGCTTGTTCACGTTCTATCATTATTTAACACAGATGGATCACACACCAATACTCACCACGACACACACACACACATATACACACTTATATCTTTTTGAGTCTGATCAGCTCAAATATATACACGGCAACTGATGTATTCTAGCCACATTCCTCTTTCGTTAACTATTTTACCGTTTCTACCATGATTTAGTACACACGGAATACACACACATACTCACACCTACCACACACACATAAACACAAACACAAACTCACACACAAACACACACACACACAAACATACATACACAAACACACACACAAACACACTTATGTCTTATTTAGCATGAACAGCTCTAATTCTTACCCAGCATTCCTAGCAACATTCTACTTTCCTGCATTACTCAACAGTAAAACTACTCCAGCCCCGAATGTAGTAGATATTTTAAAAATATCTTGTCATAACCCTACCTTTAATTAATCTGTATTTTAGTTTTCAACACAAAATAGTAGGTTTTGTATACGAAGAAGTAATTATCACTCACCAACAACCAACTGGTACTTTATGACGGAAAAGTTATTTCCTACACATTTCGTCACATCCCGCATGTAACATTCCTGTCCAACATTCAAAGTTCAAAACGATTAAAACAGAACATGATTCTCAAATTAATCAGCACGTGTATAAAAAAAAAGATATTTTTAATACCCCAACAAATACTTGAAGTCTGTACCGTGTGCACGCGCATGCGTGAGCAGAACAAAGCGTGCAGTGTGACGTAGAGGGCATGTTTGCCGTACTCGATTCCTTATGTGCACGCGATCGTTGATTCGATTATCCAAGCCTGGCGCTCTGCTTGAAAAAAGTCGTCTGCTTGAAGACATTCATCTCACGGAGTGAGTTTATCTGTTGTCAGTTGCCTTGTGAATGTGTTGTGTTGCTATACGGATGGTAAACATTTTTCTTCGTAAACATTTTTCTATACGGATTGTAAACATTTTTCTTATATGGATTTTAAACTTGTTTTATACGGATTTTAAAAATTTTCTATACGGTTTGTAAACATTTTTCTCTACGGATTGTAAACGTGTTTCTGCAGAAATTGTAAAAAAAATTTTATGTTAACAATGAGTGAAGTTGGCAGAATGTGTTTGAGTCTGCTGATGTGTTCGGTTAAACAGGTAGGTTTAAGGTTAAACAGGTTAACATAGTATGGGGTTATTTTGTTTGGTGTAGCTTGTTTTAGCGTTCTTAGGGTCAGAGGGTTGCGCACCTTTCTGTCGTTAGGGTTAGATAGTGGGGGGGCTAGCTGCAAAAAAGGTCAGATAATGCCTTAATCCATGATTCTCAAATAAATTATTAATCTGGGAATCATTTTTATAAGGTAACAAACGAGATACATAGTGTTGTTGTCTCGTTCAACTTTGTAGTGGCAGTAAAGAAGAAAAAATGAAAATAATTATAAGTCGCCAATGTAGTTTTGTGTGATAAAACGCCACAGCCTAAGATCTGATCTTTGTGAGTTTATTTCTTTAGACTAGCCTTGAGCACTGAAACACGTGATCTCTACTTCATCTGCTCAACTGACCAGCAAGTTCGAAATCAGTGACCGTATTATTTTTTTATATTCGAATCCGGGTTCAAGTCAGTAGACCGTCCCTGAATCCACCCAGCTCTGAAGGGTATCTAACTTACGTTAGGGTAAGTAAAGGCGGCTGGGCATAGTGCTGACCACACTCTCTCTTCATATGCCGAGATATCTCAAACAGATGTACCCGACTTCATCTGCCCCATGTGTCTTGGATAAGAATGGGAAAAGATGAAGATTAACTCTAATTTCAATGGCATTAGTAGCAGAGACTTAACACCGGCACCTTAGATGTACCGTTTATATGTGTGTACATAATATGATGTCAATGCCTGTGTTTAACTAAATATTGTAACAGTGTATGTGTGTATTACAAGTTTAAGTACACAATGTAACGTGTTTCAATTTTTGATAGTTTCACTTAAGGTAAAACTGAACAAAAAGGGTGGAAACTCGTGTATCATAGTATCTTTCCTGCAGTGTATAAACTCGCCTTATTCTTTTGGCTTACTCACTATTTTCCCCATTCCCTACATATATTTAAATATAAATATTTTAGCATTGTTCCCACTCCCTACATACAATTACATTTAAATATTTTAGTCGACATACAATTTTCCCCATTCAATACCTACATTTACATGAAAATATTTTAGCCGACATACAATTTTCCCCCTCTCCCTACATTCATTTACATATCAACATTGTTTTCCACGACGTGGTGCCCTTCCCCGCCCCCACCCCACTACATTTTCCCTACCGCGCATTATAAATTTCACTAATTAAATGAACCATCTGCCATCCCAGCCCTCCTCATCACCCGACCCAACCCCTCCCCCAAAACATTCTATGCACCCCTCCCCTACCTATACCTCCACCTGTGTTCCTGTGGACTCTACTCCACCCAAGCTGTCAGTTTTGAGGTTCCCTAACCCACCACTAGTCTACTCTACTCCATACTACTATTGTCATCGAACAAATCATTGATTCTTGTGTGTATACGAGAATTCTATTCTGGTGCTGAAATTATTTTCTATTGTATCGATACCTGAATAAATTAGGATGAATTGTATCGATGCGCCTGTGTTTGCTTCGCGCAAATCGCGGTTTTGTTTTGTTATAGTAAATTTTGAATGGGAGTGTTTGTGTGTGTTAGAGTGTGTGTTGTGTGTGAGAGTATGTGGTCGATGTGGGAGTGTGTGGTGTGTGTGACAGCGTGTTAGAGTGTGACTGTGAGTGTGATAGTGTGTGGGGTTGTGTGGTCGATGTGAGAGTGTGTGGTCGATGTGAGAGTGTGTGGGAGTGTGTGGTCGATGTGAGAGTGTGTGGTGTGTGTTACAGTGTGACTGTGACAGTGTGTGGGTGTGTGTGGTCGATGTGGGAGTGTGTGGGGGTGTGTGGTCGATATTGGAGTGGGTGGTGTGTGTCAGAGTGCGTGGAAATTGTGACAGTGTGGGAAGACTATGGGATGAGTCAGTATGTTACCTGTATGTACGAATGTGAGGTATCAATATCTGTATCAGTATATCGTGTCTTTGTGAGTGTGGGAAGTCTATGAAAGTGTGTGGAGTCTGTTAAATGTGGGGAAAATGTGAGAGTGTATGGGTGAGTATGAAGGTGTGCGTTGAGTCAGTATGTTAGATTTCTGTGTGAATGTGAGGTCTCAATTTCTGTGAAAGTGCGTGGTATCAGCCAGGTACCCATTAGAGCTGGGTAGACTCAGGGACCCTCTACGTTCTCCATCGCCCGTAGTAAACCAAACTAATAAATCTACCGTTACCATGACAACCACATCAGTACTATCATCATTTTCTTTCCTTTTCTTTGTGGAATATATGGCCTCTATCAAAGCTTTCCACTATCCACGGTCTTCTACCCCTATGTGCAGCTGTTCCCAATTCCTTCCTGTCATTTCGACCTCCTCCAGTCTGAGTCGACCCCTGCGTAAATTTTCTGGGGTAAGATAACCTAAGTCTACAAGAAATCTCCGAAAACCTAACATTCATAACAAGTTATCTCTCCTTCTCCTCCTCCCCCCACCCCTCTCCCCCACACCCACAACCTCACCCTTACAACATCCACCCACATTTTCGAAAACGTATTCCTGGACCAACCAAATGACGTCATCAGAAGCCCATTAGCCCCTACTACACGATGCAACAGGTGATGGGAAAGCCCACCCCCACCCCCTCCCCCATGTAATCACCGGCTAAATCAGGGGGAGAGAAACTCACAGCGATAAAGAAAGGGCGATAACTTTAAAGGTCAAGCGACTGTAACCCGGTAGATCTGCTGTTGATTACACTTACTTTATGTCATTCTGTTCGCTCGCTGAACTTTGGTAAATACTTTAATTAACTTGATTAGTTCGATTCAGTGTAGGTCTTAATCAGAAGTGAATCTTTTAATGGAAAGTACTAAATGACAACTTTTTTTTTTTAAATCACAGATAACTGTATCTACCCAGTGGCTTCACTCGACTTCGGTCTGCCCCTTCCCTCCTATCACGTGATGCCACCTTAGATTTAAACTAGTAGGCCTAGAAAATATGTTATCAATGACTCATAGAGTAAGCCTTCGTACGTATTCTCCACGTCCTTGTGATTACTTTTACTTACTCGTATACGAAGTATTGAGGAAGTATTGTAATCGTGCAAAAAATCGAAATCTTGATTTTGACATTTACAAATCTCGACATTTTACACCTTCTTAAGTTAGGAAAATCTATTTTTACAATTTTGTCCGTAAGTCTGTGTGTCGTTGTCTGTGTGGATGTGTGTCTATGTCTGTAAACACGATAATTTGAGTACCGTTACAGCTGGGTTGACAAAATTTCATACATGAGTATTATATCAAATATGTAGTTCTGTGTCAACATTTCAGTGGTTTCCGGTAACCGGAACTTAGTAGAACTTATTGTACTGAATGATAGATTGTTTGCTGTTCATTTTATGCGCAATTCTTTTTTCTCTACGAGATTCTATTCTTTTTTTTAACACGTTTTTATTAACTCAGCTTCGCGTGTGTTTGTTGTTAAAATTGACATCGAAAATTAACCCACTTCTGATTGCTCAATAGATCTGAAATTTGGCATGTAGGCTACTTTCGCCTAACAATTTCAGATGCAATCATAAAAACTAGCAATTAGAGACGGTAATTAGCTTAATTTAATTACGCCCCAAGGACCATAAAATTGAGGACATGATTTCTAAAGATACCGACAAGACTGGAGGCTTATAGACACAGTTACTTCGGCCCCAATCGATGTGAGCGCGCTGGCCGTGATCGTATAGTGGTTAGTACTTCGCGTTGTGGCCGCGACAACCCAGGTTCGAATCCTGGTCGCTCAAGATTTTTTTAGTCCGTGTATTTATAAACACTTAGTCAATTCATACTTAATCAAGTCATTAGATAAAGTAGAAAATAAACTATATAAAAAACTTTTTTAAAAACCACGTTTTTCATGTGTAGCAACGGACTAAAAAGGAGAAAATAAAATACTTAAAAAAAACTTTTTAAAAAACCACGTTTTTCTTGTGGACTAAAAAGTAGAAAATAACTATTTACATACATTTGATGACAAAAAACGTGGGTCGGGCAGATGGGTCGGGAAATTTGATGGTGAACGTACCCACGTTTTTTGTCATCAAATGTATGTAAATAGTTATTTTCTACTTTTTAGTCCACAAGAAAAACGTGGTTTTTTAAAAAGTTTTTTTTAAGTATTTTATTTTTTAAATTTAAGTATGTAAAAACAGTCATGTCTATGTCCCAAGTTGCCATCCCTCGTATTATACAAGAATACGCGAGAAAGTTTAGGGAAGACCACTCCAGCTTTATTTTTTATTTTTAAAACGAACTAATTATATTGTTATCTATTTACAGTGACAAAAAATACTTATTAGTCAAGACGGTAGGACCAAATAGATTAAACAAAACAGTCCTTAACTCAGTTTATAATCCTAATGACCTTCATCACGTGCGGTAACTCGCATCATTAAAGTGGGAGTTACCTGCCTTGTCCGGAGATTTACAGCTGGGGCCAGCAGACGTATTTTTTGAAATGTCTGGGGGAGGGGGGGGGGGGGAGGGAGGACAGAGGGTCTAGTCCACCGGTTAAATGAAAAACTTGAGCCTAAACCCATCGAATTTTTTTCTATTTTTTACTTTCTCCGATATACGAAGTATAGAGAAAGTCTTATTTCAATAAAGAACGGAGATGATAAAATAGAAGCAAAAAGGGTAAATGAAGAAACTCCAATGAAATGAGTGTTCTAATGTACTATCCTAAACACTCTGCTGTATGATGTAAATGTGATGTTGGTATTATAACCCAGTGTATCACTGGGGTGTTAGTTTTAATATCCACTGTATCAATGGGGTGTTAGTGTTGTAACCCAGTGTATCGATGGGATGTTAGTGTTATAACCCATTGTATCAATGTAAATTGGGTGGTAGTGTTATAACCCAGTATATCAATGTTAGTGGGGTGTTAATGTTATAATCCACATATCAAGCAGACAATGTGTCGCCTTTTTCTAATACTTACAAACATATAATCCTTTATCCACAAGTTAGTTTTATTATCCACATTATCCTTTATCTGTTTACATTATCCACACGTTATTGTCAACTATCCTCTCATGACCTCATTAGAATATCAGAGATGTTTTTATTGCCCAGGAACGGTAATTCAGACAATACATTTATGCTAATGAAACAGGGGATGTAACCCAAATATTTCCGTGTTTTTACATTGATGTTATTTATACAACGTGTATAACAAAGGCAAGTAGAGACCGATGACGCCGGTTGGATTGTTAATTATTTTTAATTAATTAATTTTTTGTATTATTTTGTTTTCGCTGTGGTTTTGCTGTTGGCTAAATGTTAGTGCAAACAAATCATGATAGCAGTTATTTAGGAGGGGTTAGAGAGATGAACGGGTGTGGGGTTCTTTGTTTGTTTGGGGTTTGGTGGATTGTGGAGGGTAGGTGGTGGGGGATAGTGGTGGGGTCGTCTGGTTGGTGGGGTATGTTGGAAGAGGTTCGGTTTAATAATAGTTGGGTCATTTGATTGTGTGGTAGGTTTGATTATGGGGTAGGTTTGGTTGTGGGGTAGGTTTGACTGTGTGGTAGGTTTGATTGTGTGGTAGGTTGGATTGTGGGGTAGGTTTGATTGTGTGGTAGTTTTGATTGTTTAGTAGGTTTAATTGTGGGTTAGGTTTGATTGTGTGCTAGATTTGATTGTGGGGTAGGTTTTGATGTGGGGTCATTTGATTGTGGGGTAGGTTTAATTGTGGGATATGTTTGATCGTGTAGGTAACACGGGTTCGGTTGGATCCTAATTGGAGTTAAGTTGACCTAGCTTTTGATGATGGGTTTGGGGAGGGATACGGCGAGAAGGTTATGGTTGAAGCGGAGCTCATGCTGGAGTGATGTTGTTGCTGTTGGTTGGACGTTGATGTTGTTGCTGTTCGTTGTACGTTGATGTTGTTGCTATTCGTTGTACGTTGATGTTGTTGCTGTTGGTTGGACGTTGATGTTGTTGGATTGATGTTCCAGTAATCATTTGCTTACCTATATTGAATCTTTTCATTTGATTCATCGAGCTATCATTTACTTGAATAGTATGGAACTTTTTATTTAAACCCTCATGATTCCATTTTTGTTTTAGTAGTCGCAGTACACAAATGGTCAAGAATGTTTTTAACGGCCAGTTTTAACTTTCATACCTAGCGTCCGTGGTCGTTATGTTTGTTTCAGATTAAGTAAACTTAGTCAATGTAGACCTTAGACATCAAGCTCTTAGAGTATCTCACCGATATTGTTAAAAATGTTACACTCGATTTGTTTATTTTATTTGTTTATTTACTTATTTTTAACTATTTATTTATTCATTTATTTTTATTTATTTATTTATTGAACTGAAAAAAAAATGCATTTCTCAGCACGACCTAAATATTTGTCGGAATTTTTTTATGAATTTTCAAAACTAGCTTTTTCTAATTTTTTATCACAAAAAAAAAAAACGTTCCGCCCGACTGTGCATACGCGGCTGTGTCCTTTTAACTCAATCAAATTACCCTCACGAATTTCACAACTTTATCTCCCAATTTTTCTGGCATCTTTATCTAGACAATGGAGGATTCTGGTGAAAGGTAAAATAAAAAAATTGGTGGTGCTAAAATAAAAGCCCATTGCTCAGTTAGAGAGATTATGTGCCATTTTTTTGGTCTAGGTTATTTATCGAATAATATCAGGTTATTTGCCGTTTTCACACTAGTACAAGGGACGTAATTTTCAATTTTGTTTGGTTAAACAGATAGAGGAAGGTTATCACGTTCATTATTTATAGTATGTTCTGTCACGTGTATGGTGTGGACAGACCTAAACACTACATACACCTCTTCTGGTTAAAAAAACCATCACGCATATAGAAAGTCTAGTTTGAAAGTATTCATCGCTAAATGTTAGTATCAAAATATTTCTGGATGTCTACTTACTTCTTTCAAACCCCCATCCACTGGCCATTCACGGTTAGATCACTAACTGGTTTATCTCAAGTCAATCTACAAGATGATCGTTTTGTGTACAGCTATGCCCTAGAATGCCCTAGATCACTAACTCGTCTATTCCAAGTGAATCAGCAAGATGAATCCTGTAGTATATACAGTGGCCCTGCATCCTATATAGCCTAACCTCCCAGTTCTTACAACAGTGACCAACTAGTTAAACTCTTTTTTATAAACAGGTTAAAATTACACTAAGCTTTAAAATATTGTTTAATCAAAATGCCCGGCGTTATACAAATCACAATTTTATAATTTGTAATAGTTGTCTAACTTTAATATTTACTACAACAAGCGTGTGCTAGACTAATTTTTATTTTCCTTTAGACTCCTAGGTAAAAGTTTTATTAAATACAATGGCTAGTGTTTTAATATTTTTTTATCGTATTATACGGTTGACTTTAAGAAAAACATGTATTTTTATGTTAGCTAAGAGGCATAACTTATATATAAGGAAAGGGAAGTAAAAAGGTTTTGTTGATTAAAATAAACAAGATCGATATTTTATAAATAACAATTAAGTAAATTCTTCTTTATTTCAATTTAAAAGTTTACCTTTGCAATTACATTTGTGTAATAACTAAAAACTTATGGATTTAATTATTTATGTTATGATTTTAATCATTAATGTTGAACTTAAAACCTAAGAATTTTTAATATAATTGGTCCTATATTTTGTTCACTCACATATGTATTAATGTTCTGTCTGGCTCTTTGCCTTGTTAATTTAAAAAAAAAGTTACATGCACAAAATTTGACGCTTGGCTTGCCTTAAAACACGCAGTCACCCTCTCCACGCCTCGTCAGACACATCTACCCACTCCCCCCTCTCCCCCTCTATCCACTTACCCTCAGACATGAAAACACCACTTTCCCCTTTAACTGTTCCAACGACCCCACCACCCACCCCAACATCAATTTCGAATATCTATTCATTTACTTTTTAAAGTTCTAAATCTTGTTTCTTTCCCCTCCTTTTTTACACAGCAACCTTTTGAAAACTCAATGCGACCAGTACATAAATAAACACTCTTTTAACTAGTCAACTTAATTTGTTTCCCTACATTGAAAATGCTCCACTGGCCCTTTGTCATTCTCGGAAAAATATCCTTTCCACTCCCCACCCAGACTTTTGACACGTTTATTTGACCTTCACCCCTTTTACTGCCATCTTTTGTAATTTTTGTTATAATCATATACATGACATCATGTAAATATTCATTAAGTACATGTTTAAAACCTTTCGTTTTCTTTTGAAACTATGTAAAAAATGTGATGTTGATGTACTTGTTTTAATTGCAAATAAAAGTATTAAAAAAAAAAAAAGTTACATGATCACTTGCATAAACTTGTAAAGTTCCTGATTGCCTCTACAGACTAAGTCTTAAGACAGGATTCGGCAACCTTTTGAGTCGGAAGAGCCAAAAGTTACAATCTACAAAATTTTCCAAACTATTAAAGAGCCACTAACACTTTTATGCACTTCGGTAGTGGAAAACATGGAACTATTGCCATGGAGCTGGCCACAGCACAGTTGGGGGGGGGGGGGGGGGCTGGGCCTAATGCCCAGCGACTGTCAGCTGTCCATTTACGCTCTACTCCACCTTTGTTTAAAGTTGTTTTTGTTTTTAGAGTATAATATTTTTTAGTTTTCAAAATAAAATAATATAATTAGTATGGAACTGGACAGCCGCATATTGATATCAAAAGAGCCGCATGCGGCTCGCGAGCCGCAAGTTGCTGACCCCAGTCCTAAGACATTCACAAACATGTTGTAAATTATTTTATTGAAAATAAAGATGTAAAAAAAAGTACATTAACCTAAGTCATAGCTATGTTCACGTTATACTTATCTTTCTTTTCCAAATATTTTGGTCCTTAAGGTCTTTTTTTTATAATCTGGGTGGTAGAGCATTCTAGACAGGTGTGTCTTTCTGTTTCTATTGTATTTTATCTGCATAGTGGACAAGAGAGTTTCTGAATTAATGCTATGGGTGTTGCATTATAATGAATCTATATGTTATTTCCCTTTGGGTGTGATGGTTTTAAGGTGAAGGTTCAATTTCATTTTTAAACTTGAAACTGCAAATGTATAGTTAAATGTTTCTTTCCAAAATGTATCAAATATTATTAATTTAACCCTCTTGCGACCATAGTAAAAAAAAGTTTTTGTAAAGAGTTAAATGATTTCGATGTTGATGTATTTGTTTTTAATTGGAAATAAAATTACCTATAATTTTTTTTTTTTTTTTGTAAAATAAAAAGAAGAAAAAATAATTATTTAATAAATGCAGTTGATTAAACTTTTTTTCTCAATGAAGCATGTTTAATTTACATATTTTGCATTCATTTTTCAAAATTGAAATGAACAAACATATTTGTATAGAGCTGCATACACCTAAAGGATTAGTTAAAAGAAACCATCGTGTTATATGTGTTATGTAAGTGTGGTGGGTGTTTTGTTAGATATACCTCCTCATTGGTGCCCCTATTGGTTAAACTGTCATTTCTTTCTAGTGTTTGACGCATTTTATTAGAAAATATGTATTAGTTAATTTGGATCAATGATCTCAGTGATTTGTGGACTTTAGAATTATTGTAAAATCCGAGAAACGGCCTAATTTGTTTAGATGTCACTAACTCGGTTTTACGTCTACACCACTCCCGCTCCACTCCACTCCACCACTCCCACTCCCGCTCCTCTCCACTCCACCACTTCCGCTCCACTCCAACACCCCCGCTCCACTCCACCACCCCCGTTCCACTCCACCACCCCCGTTCCACTCCACCACCCCCGTTCCACTCCACCACCCCCGTTCCACTCCACCAACCTCGCTCCACTCTACCACCCTCGCTTCACTCTACCACCCTCGCTCTACTCCACCACCCCTGCTTATCAACTCCAGTTCAGTGTGTACTCTTACTCCACCGATCCCACTCCACCACCTCCAATCCACCACTCCGCCACTTTCGATACATCACTCTACTGCCTCCATTCCACCACTCCACTACCAAACAATCCACCGATGCTACGAAGGCCGACGCCATGAAGGCCGATTCTAGTGCAGGCCTATAACAGAGCAGGGCGGTACTAGAACAGAGCTTAACAAAGACAGCAAATAAAACAAAGAGAAGAATCATCTAGCCTTGAGCTAAAAAGTCTATAAAGCAGGCATCGTAATATTTTCGTTCAGCGTAACGCAGTCAAAACATTGGCTAATCGACAATGTTCTGGTTTATTTTTTTTGTGTTTTTTATCTATTTTTTTTTGTCTCTCGTCTATTTGGATAGACAGGTAACACAAACAAGCCTGAAATATTTACCTAGCGTTGTATGAATATAAACATTTTATTAGCAATTATTTTACAAAACATGGACGGCGTGGCCTAGTGGCTGAGAGCTAGACTGTTAATCCGCAAGTCTCGTGTTCGAATCTGGGTTTAAATCAGTAGAACGTCCCCGTGGTGAAAAATATTATCCTCTTGTATGCTACGGTATCAACGTTGAAGTACAACCAACTGGGGACTTTACCTTGGCAGATGACAATGAGATATGAAATATCTTTGACAGTGAGATCTGATATATCTTTAACAATAAGATCTGGTATATCTTTGACATTAAGATGTGATATATCTTTGACACTGAGATCTGATATATCGTTGACAGTGAGTTCTGATATATTTTCATCCAACCTAATGTAGAAATTCATTTTAAATAATTAGCAACGCCCTAGGCTTTGGAAAATGACAAAATCAATATTAACGATAAACTAAGCAAAGATAGTATAGGACAATAAAATACAAAGCATTTTGTCTGCTTAGTTTGTTAAATTGAGCTTTATAAATATTGATGCGTTGTATAGATAGATATGAATATGGCTAAAATAGTTCACCAGATAGAGGATTAGAGAAGAGAGATTAGGCTGAACGAGGTTTGTAAATTATTAATGCCTCAACTCAGCATCATAAGAACATAGGCTGTAATGTGTTGCTGTGTGACGTCGTGTGCAAGAGCCTTAGGATTAAGATAATCTCAAATCTAGTTTGATTCATTGTCCCTGCCTGTCCAGTGTATGAGGAGTTTGCGTGACCAAAAAAGGCGAGCTAGTACAGGGATGAATTCACCGTGATGTTTGATCACATAAATACCTGGCTTAAGGGACCTAACTATCCATCACGTTCTTATATCTAACCTTTTGGTCACCATGGCCAACTCTATCTGCCCTATTTGACCACTATGTCTATCTGCCCTATTGACCCCTATGTCCATCTGCCCTATTTGACCACTATGTCCATCTGCCCTATTGACCACTATGTCCAACTATCTGCCCTATTGTCCACCATGTCCAACTATCTGCCATATTGACCACTATGTCCAACTATCTGCCATATTGACCACTATGTCCAACTATCTACCCTATTGACCACTATGTCCAACTATCTGCCCTATTGACCACTATGTCCAACTATCTACCCTATTGACCACTATGTCCAACTATCTGCCCTATTGACCACTATGTCCAACTATCTGCCATATTGACCACTATGTCCATCTATCTGCCCTATTGACCACTATGCCCAACTATCTGCCCTATTGACCACTATGTCCAACTATCTGCCCTATTGACCACTATGTCCAACTATCTGCTCTATTGACAACTATGTCCAACTATCTGCCCTATTGACCACTATGTCCATCTGCCCTATTGACCACTATGCCCAACTATCTGCCCTATTGACCATCATGCCCAACTATCTGCCCTATTGACCATCATGCCCAACTATCTGCCCTATTGACCATCATGCCCAACTATCTGCCTTATTGACCAGCTTTTGATATCTTACACTGCTCTGTTATCCACTACGTAATGACCCACCTGATCATCTTTTTGTTACAAATCATTATCCATTCTCAAAATAAAAAGACCACAAGCTGTTTTCTCTTGACCCAAAGGATCTGGCAATAACGTTCCTTAACAACCCGACAACGGGGGTCAATGACCTACTCGTGCATCAACACCTCATTCCATTATCTGACCACCATCCATACTTGCTGCAACTGATTCTCTCCAACCCTATGCAAATACCGACCCACGTCAATCACCCGTCCCACGTCCCCACTATGAAAATAACGACCCCGTCCCACAAATCAATCCCACAGTGCACATAGGCATTAGATGTGCTCGATGGAGTATCGCACCAGGAGAGATGAATGCCCGACTAGAGATGCCAATATAATTGTCTAGTCATCCACGCTTCCTTACCCCTCATTAATTAAGCTGTGGAGGGGTATCCGGTATCGTTTATTCCTGGAAAAATTAAGGGGCAATTACTCCTGTAGCCTGGAGCTAATCCAATTATATTTTGTGTATTTGTGCAATTACTTATCTCGAGTTTCACGCCTCTGTGTTTTACATACGTCAAATATATTTTTCTCTTAAAAAAATGTTTTGCCGATTTTCGTGGGTTTTAAATGTAATTATTTTTGTTTTATATCAATTATCAGAAAACCAGCACAAGTTTGTATATGGGCGAGCTTAATAAATTAATCGTTGTCAATTAAATGTTGCTGTACTGGATGTAATAGCTTTGTCTGTTTTCTCTAACTTCTCTCTGTACACAAATAAATTTATCAAAAGGGGTATTATGATGTGAGGACTGCAGTGGGAGACAGTGTAGCGATGTAGACACATAAACAGTTGATTACGTGACTATTCAAAACAACCATCAACACAATATCAGCTCATAAACACATCTCCTTGTTCTGCTATCCACCCATGTCCCTACCCCGACACCCACCTGTCCCTACCCTGACACCCACCTGCCCCTACCCTTACACCCTACCCTGACACCCACCTGTCCCTACCCTGACACCCACCTGTCCCTACCCTGACACCCACCTGTCCCTACCCTGACGCCCACCTGTCCCTACCCTGACACCCACCTGTCCTTACCCTGACACCCACCTGTCCCTACCCTGACACCCTACCCTGACACGCACCTGTCCCTACCCTGACACCCACCTGTCCCTACCCTGACACCCACCTGTCCCTACCCTGACACCCACCTGTCCCTACCCTGACACCCTACCCTGACACCCTACCCTGACACGCACCTGTCCCTACCCTGACACCCACCTGTCCCTACCCTGACACCCTACCCTGACACCCTACCCTGACACCCTACCGTGACACCCACCTGTCCCTACCCTGACACGCACCTGTCCCTACCCTGAAGCCCACCTGTCCCTACCCTGACACCCACCTGTCCCTACCCTGACACCCACCTGTCCCTACCCTGACATGCACCTGTCCCTACCCTGACACCCACCTGCCCCTACCCTGACACCCTACCCTGACACCCACCTGCCCCTACCCTGACACCCTACCCTGACACCCACCTGTCCCTACCCTAACACCCACCTGTCCCTACCCTAACACCCACCTGCCCCTACCCTGACACCCTACCCTGACACCCACCTGTCCCTACCCTAACACCCACCTGTCCCTACCCTAACACCCACCTGTCCCTACCCTAACACCCACCTGTCCTTACCCTGACACCCACCTGTCCCTACCCTGACACCCTACCCTGACACGCACCTGTCCCTACCCTGACACCCACCTGTCCCTACCCTGACACCCACCTGTCCCTACCCTGACACCCACCTGTCCCTACCCTGACACCCTACCCTGACACCCTACCCTGACACGCACCTGTCCCTACCCTGACACCCACCTGTCCCTACCCTGACACCCTACCCTGACACCCTACCCTGACACCCTACCGTGACACCCACCTGTCCCTACCCTGACACGCACCTGTCCCTACCCTGAAGCCCACCTGTCCCTACCCTGACACCCACCTGTCCCTACCCTGACACCCACCTGTCCCTACCCTGACATGCACCTGTCCCTACCCTGACACCCACTTGCCCCTACCCTGACACCCTACCCTGACACCCACCTGCCCCTACCCTGACACCCTACCCTGACACCCACCTGTCCCTACCCTAACACCCACCTGTCCCTACCCTAACACCCACCTGTCCCTACCCTGACACCCACCTGTCCCTACCCTGACACCCTACCCTGACACCCACCTGTCCCTACCCTAACACCCACCTGTCCCTACCCTGACACCCACCTGTCCCTACCCTGACACCCTACCCTGACACCCACCTGTCCCTACCCTAACACCCTACCCTGACACCCACCTGTCCCTACCCTAACACCCACCTGTCCCTACCCTAACACCCACCTGTCCCTACCCTGACGCCCACCTGTCCCTACCCTGACACCCACCTGTCCCTACCCTAACACCCTACCCTGACACCCACCTGTCCCTACCCTAACACCCACCTGTCCCTACCCTAACACCCACCTGTCCCTACCCTGACACCCACCTGTCCCTACCCTGACACCCTACCCTAACACCCTACCCTGACACCCACCTGTCCCTACCCTGACACCCACCTGTCCCTACCCTGACGCCCACCTGTCCCTACCCTGACACCCACCTGTCCCTACCCTGACACCCACCTGTCCCTACCCTGACACCCTACCCTGACACCCTACCCTGACACCCACCTGTCCCTACCCTGACACCCTACCCTAACACCCTACCCTGACACCCACCTGTCCCTACCCTGACACCCTACCCTAACACCCACCTGTCCCTACCCTGACACCCTACCCTGACACCCTACCCTGACACCCACCTGTCCCTACCCTAACACCCACCTGTCCCTACCCTAACACCCACCTGTCCCTACCCTGACACCCACCTGTCCCTACCCTGACACCCTACCCTAACACCCTACCCTGACACCCACCTGACCCTACCCTGACACCCACCTGTCCCTACCCTGACGCCCACCTGTCCCTACCCTCACCACCTGTCCCTACCCTGACACCCACCTGTCCCTACCCTGACACCCACCTGTCCCTACCCTGACACCCTACCCTGACACCCACCTGTCCCTACCCTGACACCCACCTGTCCCTACCCTAACACCCTACCCTGACACCCACCTGTCCCTACCCTGACACCCTACCCTGACACCCACCTGTCCCTACCCTGACACCCTACCCTGACACCCACCTGTCCCTACCCTGACACCCACCTGTCCCTACCCTGACACCCACCTGTCCCTACCCTGACACCCTACCCTGACACCCACCTGCCCCTACCCTGACACCCACCTGTCCCTACCCTGACACCCACCTGTCCCTACCCTGACATCCACCTGCCCCTACCCTGACACCCTACCCTGACACCCACCTGCCCCTACCCTGACACCCTACCCTGACACCCACCTGTCCCTACCCTAACACCCACCTGTCCCTACCCTAACACCCACCTGTCCCTACCCTGACACCCACCTGTCCCTACCCTGACACCCTACCCTAACACCCTACCCTGACACCCACCTGTCCCTACCCTGACACCCACCTGTCCCTACCCTGACGCCCACCTGTCCCTACCCTGACACCCACCTGTCCCTACCCTGACACCCACCTGTCCCTACCCTGACACCCACCTGTCCCTACCCTGACGCCCACCTGTCCCTACCCTGACACCCACCTGTCCCTACCCTGATACCCACCAGTCCCTACCCTGACACCCTACCCTGACACCCTACCCTGACACCCACCTGTCCCTACCCTGACACCCTACCCTAACACCCTACCCTGACACCCACCTGTCCCTACCCTGACACCCACCTGTCCCTACCCTGACACCCACCTGTCCCTACCCTGACACCCACCTGTCCCTACCCTGACACCCTACCCTGACACCCACCTGTCCCTACCCTAACACCCTACCCTGACACCCACCTGTCCCTACCCTAACACCCACCTGTCCCTACCCTGACACCCACCTGTCCCTACCCTGACACCCACCTGTCCCTACCCTGACACCCACCTGTCCCTACCCTAACACCCTACCCTGACACCCACCTGTCCCTACCCTAACACCCTACCCTGACACCCACCTGTCCCTACCCTAACACCCTACCCTGACACCCACCTGTCCCTACCCTAACACCCTACCCTGACACCCACCTGTCCCTACCCTCACACCCTACCCTGACACCCACCTGTCCCTATCCTGACACCCACTTGTCCCTACCCTGACACCCTACCCTGACACCCACCTGTCCCTACCCTGACACCCACCTGTCCCTACCCTGACACCCTACCCTGACACCCACCTGTCCCTACCCTAACACCCTACCCTGACACCCACCTGTCCCTACCCTGACACCCTACCCTGACACCCACCTGTCCCTACCCTGACACCCTACCCTGACACCCACCTGTCCCTACCCTAACACCCTACCCTGACACCCTACCCTGACACCCACCTGTCCCTACCCTGACACCCTACCCTGACACCCACCTGTCCCTACCCTGACACCCACCTGTCCCTACCCTGACACCCACCTGTCCCTACCCTGACACCCTACCCTGACACCCACCTGTCCCTACCCTGACACCCACCTGTCCCTACCCTGACACCCACCTGTCCCTACCCTGACACCCACCTGTCCCTACCCTAACACCCTACCCTGACACCCACCTGTCCCTACCCTGACACCCTACCCTGACACCCACCTGTCCCTACCCTGACACCCACCTGTCCCTACCCTGACACCCACCTGTCCCTACCTGTGATGACGCCAAATTTAGGTTAAATAAAGGCGAGATGTAGATTAGCGTAGGTCAACTAGATATTGGTCAAGCAGAACCAATAGAATAGCATTAGAACGAACTGACCGGTCACTTGTAACGCTCAGCTAACCAAGTGTTAGGATTTGGTCACTCTAACTACCCTGATACCCACCAGTCCCTACCCTGACACCCTACCCTGACACCCTACCCTGACACCCACCTGTCCCTACCCTGACACCCTACCCTAACACCCTACCCTGACACCCACCTGTCCCTACCCTGACACCCACCTGTCCCTATCCTGACACCCACCTGTCCCTACCCTGACACCCTACCCTGACACCCACCTGTCCCTACCCTAACACCCTACCCTGACACCCACCTGTCCCTACCCTAACACCCACCTGTCCCTACCCTGACACCCACCTGTCCCTACCCTGACACCCACCTGTCCCTACCCTGACACCCACCTGTCCCTACCCTGACACCCACCTGTCCCTACCCTGACACCCACCTGTCCCTACCCTGACACCCTACCCTGACACCCACCTGTCCCTACCCTAACACCCTACCCTGACACCCACCTGTCCCTACCCTAACACCCTACCCTGACACCCACCTGTCCCTACCCTGACACCCTACCCTGACACCCACCTGTCCCTACCCTAACACCCTACCCTGACACCCACCTGTCCCTACCCTAACACCCTACCCTGACACCCACCTGTCCCTACCCTAACACCCTACCCTGACACCCACCTGTCCCTACCCTGACACCCACCTGTCCCTACCCTGACACCCACCTGTCCCTACCCTGACACCCTACCCTGACACCCACCTGTCCCTACCCTAACACCCTACCCTGACACCCACCTGTCCCTACCCTAACACCCTACCCTGACACCCACCTGTCCCTACCCTGACACCCTACCCTGACACCCACCTGTCCCTATCCTGACACCCACTTGTCCCTACCTTGACACCCTACCCTGACACCCACCTGTCCCTACTCTGACACCCACCTGTCCCTACCCTGACACCCACCTGTCCCTACAATGACACCCTACCCTGACACCCACCTGTCCCTACCCTAACACCCTACCCTGACACCCACCTGTCCCTACCCTAACACCCTACCCTGACACCCACCTGTCCCTACCCTGACACCCTACCCTGACACCCACCTGTCCCTATCCTGACACCCACCTGTCCCTACCCTGACACCCTACCCTGACACCCACCTGTCCCTACCCTGACACCCACCTGTCCCTACCCTGACACCCACCTGTCCCTACCCTGACACCCACCTGTCCCTACCCTAACACCCTACCCTGACACCCACCTGTCCCTACCCTGACACCCTACCCTGACACCCACCTGTCCCTACCCTGACACCCACCTGTCCCTACCCTGACACCCTACCCTGACACCCACCTGTCCCTACCCTGACACCCACCTGTCCCTACCCTGACACCCACCTGTCCCTACCCTGACACCCACCTGTCCCTACCTGTGATGACGCCAAATTTAGGTTAAATAAAGGCGAGATGTAGATTAGCGTAGGTCAGCTAGATATTGGTCAAGCAGAACCAATAGAATAGCATTAGAACGAACTGACCGGTCACTTGTAACGCTCAGCTGACCAAGTGTTAGGATTTGGTCACTCTAACTTTTAGGAGAAAACAGTAGAGCAGAGACTGTGTTCCAGGTATCTCAACGGGGAGGGGGGGGGGGGTTGTTCCTCCTCTCCCCAAAAAAGTTTATAAAAGACATATAATATACTTTTACTAGTGTCCACCCCAATCCCACCACACCCCCTCCCGGGAAAATTAGTCCGCCGTGCGAAAATATCAAGTGCCCCCCGCCCCCGGAGTAAAAAGTCTGAATGAAACACGGTGTGTATTAGTTTGGAGTATACAGCTGAGTATATAGTTAGGTAGTAGAAGTTATAGAGTGCAGCTGGATAGCAGAAGTGTATAGGATAGTAGTTGACTCTAGAGTTAGGAGTAGGATATTGTAACTTGTATACATAATAATTAAGCTTGAATATTTGAATTAGACGTGTGTTGACTTCACACTATACGGCACTGGAGGGGTCCATATATATTTATTATCCAAGGCACTTTTCA